>NC_090182.1:25537773-25837773 GCF_024679245.1 Pseudorasbora parva
AGCATGTATCCAAATGTACAAAAATTTAAAGGTGGGATAGGTAGGACTGATCAAAAAATTTTTTGTCCAAAATTGTTTAAACTTTCTTTATATGTCAATACATAATTAAAATGTAAGTACTCTGAAAAGGAGAGTATAAAAATCGAGTGACTCTAGACTTTTTATCTGCAATAAACACTGCTCATTATTTTCGTTCGGGACGAAAACAAATGATTGACTTGGGCGACTGTCACTCTCTCTCGCTACCATGGTGACCACCGCTTCACTACAGGATCTGCCCACACATGTGCGCACTCGTTTGATTTGAGCAGTTCAAGAGGCAAGAAACCTAGGCAAAATAATGGCAGAGAAAGAGCATTTAAAATTCACAGTGCAGGGTTTTACAGTCAGCGAAGGCAAACAATGCAAAAAAGGAAGACAGTGCGAGTAAAGGCAATGCACAGAAAGTCTTTGGATAAACAAAGAAATCAAACGCGAGTAAATATCAGCGTGGCTTTTCAACAATGGTGAGAACTGAGGGACATGAAAAACGACTCATTGCTGCCTGTATTTCTGCTGGACAGGTAATCTTTCATTTTGATTTAAAAAAAATTGGTTTATGTTTTCATGAAGCATGTATCAAGAGCACATGAAGCTGCCTAATATAGCTAACATAAAATTACTTAGCATAAAGTTACAATGCTATACACTTAGCCATTATTAGAGATTACAAATACTCAATATGTTTAGCTCAAGTTGATCGCTGTTGTGTTGAATTTCACAAAATGTAACTTTAGATAACAAAATGCATGTGTAAAAGCTAGTACACCGCATCCAGGAGCTTTTTTAGAGCTAAGTTAGCTTTAGCTACTACTGATCAACAATGCTTTCATCATGGAAACTCTTACATGCAAAACACAGTATATGTTATGAATCTTACACCAAATTCATCTTCATTACAGTATAACTGATGTTATTGGAAAAACATGATGCTACCCGTTTCTTTCCTTTGCCTTATAAATATAACTAGCTCGTTACCAAATCAAACTAAAATATATTTTAAACTTTACCAGTACCGTTATTCTAGCTTGATAGTGAGTACTAAAAGACATCTTATTTGTTTATATTCATACTGATAAAGTTAGATTTTTTAATTTTTTATTACATGTGATTCTGACATAATGTCACTACATGCACACTGCTCTTCTGAGGTAAATAATGCGTCTTCCAGCTGAGCGGCCGGTGTAGCACGTTCATGTGTTTTGGGGGCGTGGCTTTGGGAAGAGCCCAGAAGGGAAAGGGTCGTGAGAGGTCTACAGACACTCATTTTTTATACTTTCTTTTTCAGAGTACTTACATTTTAATTATGTATTGATATATAAAGAAAGTTTAAACAAATTTGGAAAAAAAAGTTTTTTAACCAATTCCTACCTATCCTACCTTTAACACATTAATACCTATGAATACTAATGAGATAAAGCTGAAGCCACTCCCTATGTGTGTAATCCTGGACGATAGTTTTTTGAATCAGTGGTGAGGCAAATAAGTCCAGGATGTGTTCCACCATTCTCTCCTTTACTGGTCCATCAGAGTAGGTCCTTCCCAGGGGGCTCTTTGAGCAAATCACAAGAATTCGCCACCCTGATTAGAGCATTTACTGAAAGGCAAGCCTCCGACTACCTTCTCAAAATGACATGGACGCTCCTACACCACTCCCTGGTGGCTTGCCACAACCCCATTCACCCACAACCTTCAGCATTTGTGCTGCTTTTGTTGTTTTTGTCGATGTCAATGATCCATCCCCTCCGCAGGACGGCCACTGTTAACACAGCTGAGGTGCATTAGGCCTGTGTTGTTCTTGCTCCTTACCTGGCTCCAGGCTCTGTTTGCAGTCCCCTGTGTTTTCCTTCCACTTCAGTGCAGCCGCAGACCCCGCGCAGGAGTCCAAGTGGCAGCACTCGGAGGCTGTAATGCGTTTAATTGCCCGTGATGTTGTTCTTTCTGCAGTTTTGACGTTTGGAATGGCAGTGATTTGACAATGTGCTGTCAGATCCACTATGTATCAGTGTGGCTGATTAATTAGAAGTGACTAGAGTTGGAAGCCAGAAAACACCCACCGATATTACCGCTGGTGGTACTTTCAGACAGCTGACGGTAATGAGAAGGCTTTTATGGTGTGGCAGAAGAGACTGGAGGCTTGTTGCCAGGGCTGCTCCAGATGTTACTGCTGTGTCTTGGCTTGAAGTTAAAGTTGTAACATTTTACCTTTTATTTTTCCATTACCTCAACCATTATTGATCATTTAAAAATACCCTGTGATAACTAAGCGTCTAAAAGACTTTATGTCTTCATGGGTCCAGGGTTGTCAACTCAATCCATAAGTTAGCTTTAATGGGATTCTGTGACACCTTTTATTGCAGTGAGAGTGAGCAGACTCCTTGCTGATCCCTGAGCAGTCTGGGGTACATAACTGCCTCCTGGAGTCAACTCCCCAGATCTGCACTGTAACTCTAGAGCTTCATTGTCACGCTCCATATCACCTCACTGACCCCCGGCCCAATTATACAGCTGACCCAGGTTTGATGACATAACCTCTCTGGATTGGGGTGCGATCACCTCGTGGGGTACCCTACTGCCTGTCAGGCCATGTCAGCTCACCATGCTAAGCAGATACTTCCCAGAGCTGATCCCAATGGACGGAGCAGCAATGAGGGGCTGCAGACCGACCATTTTTTCAGGTCGATTTTTTTTCTTCTTTTTTTTTTCTTTTTTTTTTTTTTTTCTCAGTTTCAGTTTTCAGTCAAATAAGCAGTTTTAATATATGTTCTAGGATACATTTTCTGTTCTTTTATTGAATAAAGTTTTAGTCCATACTTTAAAAAGTCAGTAAAGTGCAAAACAACATTGGACCCTTTTTGACTTTCATTGTATGTATAAAACTACAGATAAAAAAAAAAAAAAAAAAAAAAAAAAAAAAAAAAAAGTATCTTTTTTGGTGTTCCACAGAAGAAAGAAGATACATTCCACAAGACATGTGGAAGTCAATTTTCAGCATAAGAAAAAAAATCATAATTATGAGGCAAAAAGTTAAAAAAAATTGAGATAATTCATAATTATGAGATAAAAATAATAACTGATATAATTGTCATAATTATTATTGACACTTTTATATAAAAAATAGATTTACCAAAGCATGTTTCTTTTTTGTAAGTGTCTGCTGTTTTTTTTTCTTGCAAAATGTTTTTGTCAATGGGGTCAAACTATAATGGACCACAGAGACTCTTATTGTATCGACAAAAAACACAAACATTTATCTTTTTTAAATATCTTCTTTGGTGTTTCACAGAAGAAAGTCATACAAATGCAATCACATATGGAAAGTAGAAACGCATTTCCAACAAGAAATTTCCATTTTTTTAAGAAAAAATTATAGTAATGCTGTATCTCATTTCTCATATTTTCAACTTTTTATGACATTATGATTTACCAAAACGCCGTTTTTGTTTCTGTTGTTCTTTTAATTAAAAAATTTCAAGAAAGTTTTAGTCCATGCATACTTTAAAAAACAGTGGAAAAATAACATTAGATCCCTTTGACTCTATTGTATAGATAAAGGAAAACAACAACAACAAAAACATTGGTAACAATTTATAAAAAGACAAGTTCTTACAAATAATTTGCAAACTCTTCGTTTATGGTTAATTCACAGTTAATGTATTGTATGTACAATGTATTGTCTCCATATTGTTAATATATTAATAAACTATACAAATAGTGAGTTTTTCATTCATTGTCACTGTAGGCTAATTAACACAACTATTATTGTTTAATTACCTCATATGTAAAGAGTTAAATACTTTTTTTATGCTTTAACAACTTACTAACTGACTAGTTCTTACTTTAGATTAGGTCATGGGAAATGGGAAAACGTCATTAAGTGCTTTAAACCAACCTATATTGGACATTAACTGCATTATAATTAAGTGTTCTTATATTGTTTTATGGGTTATAATTAAATAAATATACAGTAATAAAGTGTGTGTAACTGTGTTTAACGTATTTGTGTGTGCAGATACTTTAAAAAACACTAAATATGAATGCAATTAATGTCTAATAAAGGTTGGTTTAATGCACTTGATGACATTTTCTTTGACCTAATCTAAAATGAGAACTATTTACTTCCAATAACCAATTAACAATTGCTTTACTATGAGCTAATTAAACAATAATAATTCTGGAGAACTCACTATTTGTATAGCCTATTGATATATTAACAAAGTAGAGACTACAATATATTAACTATGAATTAACTATAAAATAATATTTTGTTAATAATTTGTAAGTACTTTATTACTGTATAATAATTATACAGTGTTACCAAAATATATTTTGTGTTCAGAAGAAAGTTATACGCATTTTTTATTTATGATTTCTTAGTGGACAAAATTAGAAAATGATGACAAAATTTACATTTTTAGATGAACTAAGAGTAAGGCAAGTGATCTGTTGTTAAACTGTCATTATTAATTTTATCATGTATTAATATCATATTGTGGTTGAAACATTTTTTGTATAAATGTCTTATTTCAACTTAAATTATGAAAATGACTAATATGTATTTTTTAAAGAACAAACTCACACTTGTTTCTTAAAATAAGATTTTTAATATTACTTATTATCATAAAGATATATTTACACACTTTACAGAAATAGAAAATAAAAACACAAAGCTACGCATGAAAGGAAAAAAATAAAATAAGTACTCCAAGAGCTAAAGCTTATCTTTTATAAATTAGAAACCAAAAGTTCAAATATGTACACAGTATTTCAACCATTTCTGATACACTTGTTTAATTCATTTATTTATTCATTTGTTTTTGCCCAGTTCAACATCAAAACAGAGACAGGGACTGTACATTTGGCCAGGTGAGTTTGATGAGCACACACCTCCAACAGGAATAAAGAGGAGGAATAATACCTTGCCTTTACGGTGCTTTTCACGTGGCCCGCTAATACTGTTGAAATGCCAGGCCTGACTACAGATTTTGAGATTTGAAATGGATGAGTGTGCTGAACAAACAGGCCATGTGTATGGATTCATGTTTTGAATAGAGTTTAGAGCTCTTTATGGGTGTGAAGTCTAATCAGATCATTCTTGGCATCCCAACCAGTTGGTGGACATTTGTGAAATGTTGGGATTGGATTTCAGTTACTTGATCTGGTCGCCACATTTTACATGCACCACGACAAGCTAATTGAAAACAAGCAGCCAAATGGGTATTTTCTCTTTCTGTGTCAAATATGAAAGCAGAGCAGTGTACCCTAATTAATGTCTTGGTAAAACCAATGCAATGAATCAAAATGCTAAAGAGGAGTTTTGTTTTGTATTCGTGGCTTTTATCCTTCCTTTCTAAGGAACTCTTTGGACCTCATTTAACTTTCCACAGCTCTGTTTTCAACATACAAATACCTTCTGGATACCTTTCTCCCTTACAAATGTCTGTACTCAAACAAAAGACCTTCTGAATGATCAAGTGGAACGTGCGTACAAGTGCATAGGACTAAATGATGAAGCCAAATTGGGCAGAAACACATGATAGAGTAGGAATACGTTTCTTATGTGAACTCTTAAAAGAAAAAGCTAAACATTTATACAAAATGATTTGTGCTCTGTAAGTATAATGCGTGTGTTTGCCATTTCATTTTTGATTCTGGACGTGCTTGTACTCTTAGTGCCGCAAGCTCCATTAACCTGATGTGCTGACGGGGACGATGGACCGAGTTCGACGGCAGAGGAGGGTGAGAAAGCTTTTTTTGTGTCCATGACATAATGTGCAGCAGACTACTTTTTCTACACATTTTTTTTACAACCTTACACACAAAAATAAAATAAAACAGCTTTCCACACTCTATCGAAAAGTAAGCTTTGGACAACCAGCTAGACAAGAATCAGTCAATTTAATTGTCACAAGACACTGGAAAACCATTACATGCCAAAAGACTTGTTTTCAGGATTTAATTTTCCAGCAGCATAATGGAATTGCAAAAGTGCAGCCTTGCATGTCCGTACAGAGAACTGTTGGAGGAAAGCCAAGTGATTGATAGGGGTCTCTGCTATAGCAAGCTTTGGATTTTGTCATATTTGTCTTTGGATGTTTGATGAAATGGATAACCATCACCATCGGTGGGAAGGGGGATCGGGTCGGTTGTAGTAAGTAGCGGTGATGGGCTAGTTTTATCAAGATTCAAGGCTTGAACTGAACTGAAACAGTGCTCGATAACCCTCCCTGGAGGGGCAGCTCAGCTCCTGTGAGAATGGTGAAGATACATTCATGAACAACAGTGTGGATACAGGCATTACTCTGCACCTCTAGACTCTTCAGACAGAGTGTACGGCAACTCAGACTCCCAAACTTAGATCTTCTCTGCGTTCTGACCTACTGATCCATGAAGCAGAGCTCTTGGGAGCACTATAGTACTGAGAAAGTGTTAATGAAATCCACATCTCTGTCTGAGAGTGTATAAAATAATCATGGCGTGACAGGAATTATCAGTATTCACAGTGCCCTAAGATTCGATACATTTTTAATCGAGGTGAACTCGGCTGGGTGTTTTACCGCTGTGGTTTTTAGGCACTCTCTTATGAAGATCTGATTTTGCCGCGAGAAGGCGTTTGTGGATATACAAGCCGGCTCTCCGTTTCCAAATCCACAGACAAACGGTGAACAGGAAATCAGGAGAGGGACTAAATGTTAATTTGCAATAACTTGCTTTGTTGTCTAATTAACGAGTGTAGCTAACTGTATCATAAAAGCCTCTAATCTCAGCCTCATATTTTGTGTCTTACTGAAAGTTGTGAAGACTTGACGATGCCCAAGCCAAGGATTGCTCCTATTTATAGATTATTGCATCATAAATCAGTCGAACGCTAAGGTAGTGTGGTCATTTTATGCCAGTTTGACTTGTGAGCTCTATCAGACTTGAAAGAGATTTTAGTGATTCCAATCTAAAACCAATTAGCAATGGGGATTAATAACCATCGCAGCTGTCTGTGTTAAAGAGGCTCAAACTCAAAAGGCAACTGCTCCCATTGGAGAGTGAACAATAATGGCTTGTAAAAATGTAGTCTGGGTATGTAGCTACAGTGGCGGATACATAAGCACGAAGCTATATGGTGCAGATACAAATAATGTGTTTTTCTTAAATAAATGCATGTAATATAGACCATACAGGCTTCTGTCACAGCACCCTGAGAAATTAATTGAAATATAACAAAAATAACACCAAAAGAATGAGAACTAAACAAGAAATCATTTCCAGTTTGATGTCAAATAAAGGCATAGAGTTCTGTCAGTCAAAGAATGCAGTCAAGGGGACAATCGCAGCCTAAATCATCAGATCTGTATGGAATTTTCTTTTTTTGGTCTTGTGTCTTCAAACCATGCTACCATTGCCTTTTCATTGGATGTTCAAACAAATGGCAAAATGCTTACGTGTGGTAGATGTTATGCTTCCCCCAAGATAAGAGGTAACATGTTTACTTTTCTTCTCCTGGCAGCACTGTGGAGTAGATTTGCTATTTGGCACTTCATTAAAAGGAGAGATGGTCTGCCGTATGAAGCAGATCACCCTGGCCAGTTAACAGTCATGTATCTCTGCTGTAAAGCAGCGTGTGTCATGGGGGAGGAGAAGAGGGCTCGGGACCGATGATCTCACGCTCATGAAGTGGAGTGTGATTTTGATAATGAGACACTGTGGCTTTATCCTTAAGCTTCGGATGGCTGACAACTCTTAGGCTCATTGGTAGGATGAAGAGTAATGACCATTGGGCAGCACATTAAGAAGCAATTAAGCTGTTTAACATGGATGTGCCAATGAAATATATACCTCTAAAATCTTGAATGAAATTATAAAATCAGTAATTATAACTGAACCAGCATTGAATGCATTTACATGCACAATCTGTGTTCTGGATTTGCACTTGTGTGTGTGTGTCTGTGTGTTAACATTTTGGCGGCAAAAATTGATTTAAAGTTTATCTCATTTAAACATGGTTTCTTGCATTTTCAGGTTTCTAGAAACCTTTTTTTGTGAGTGGTTAGTCAAGTAAATGCATTCATCGTTGCTGTTATTAATTTGTGTGTTTTTTTTGTTGTTGTAGGCAGATGATAAAATTGTGCAAAGTGTAAAACAATGATTGACCTGGCCATAATGGGCCTTAGCATTTAGTTGTGCCTTGTTTTAGTTTCCCTATCACTTTCTTCCCTCATAAACACCGTTTATAAGCCAAGAGTTGCCAACATGTAGCAATGGGACGAAGCGCTGTGGTCAGCTTCACGCTGGAGAGAATGGGACTAGCACACCTCGGAGAAGAAACTGACGCTTTTCGGACTATAACGGTTTGGACCAGGCTCCCCACTGCTCACACATCATGCAAAGTGTGGCCATGAAAGGGCTCTAGAAAGCAAATGAGGAAAACCACAGGAGGAGAGAGACAGACAGAGAGAGACAGAATCTGATAGCTCGGGTTCAATACCCCCCACCCCCTTTCCCGGCCCACAATTCTTCGTAGAGCTGAGGGTGAGTGGCTTGTCCTGGTTTTTTGTGGACAGAAGAAGAGTTGCTTGAAGAACCAGCAGGTGCTATGGACATCACTCTTCAGGCTGGGCTAGCAAAGGCCCCTTGTTGCAAGGCCCCCCAAGGCAAAGGAAGAGCATAGAAATCAGAACCAAGGGGGAGGGCACTCTAAGCTGTGCCTGTGGACAAAAGAAAAGAGACATGATACAATGCAGGGTTTTTCTATACTTTTACTAATTGGCACAGGTAGCTGGTACAGAACATAACAGGCAAGAAAATATGCTGGTTATAGCAAGTCATCTAAGTTTTAAATTTACCAAAGGTTACTCAAAAAACAATTCTCTCAGTTTGCAGTAGTATGGATCTTATGAAATTATGTATCTATGTAAATCAGTGAGGCCATCTTTTAGTGTTTTGTTCATGACATCACAATGATTTCAGATAGTTGTAGCGGTCAATGAGCTTTATTCTTAGTACAACAGTGCCCATTGAGCGATAAGAACCATCTTTTTTATGTTCTCTGTTACACCTGCATACTTCTTTGTTTGACTCATGAACATTGCAGCACCGGCGATTCCTATCTGAACTATGTTTTGTTTGACTCATCACTTTTTTGATGCTCTATGACATCATGCCAATTGTCAGAAAAAACCAACAACAGTGAGCTGTGTACACTTTAAAAGAGAAACCTTGTTTTAGGCAGTTGTTTTGTAACATCCAGTTTGCCCCTTGGTACTTTAATGAGACATATTTTCAATTTCTACCTCTCTGCAGTGCCTTTGTGCTAGGAAGTCTTTGAAGAGGAGGTCTCTCAACATGTGTTGTTCCTCTTATATGTTGTGGCATCTGGATCTTGTAACGGGTTGTTCATTCTTGTGTTGCTTGTGTTCTCTTACCGCAACCAGTTCTCGTAATATTCAGCTGAGCTTTTAACCTCCTTTCTTTTCCGTTTACTTCCTAGAGCATTCACAATAAAGAAGCCCCATCCAATGTGTTGTTTGGTTCGACTGGTTATGTCTTAAGGGAATATTCAGGGTTTCGGGTAGGTTAAGCTCAATCAACAGCTCTTGTGGCATTATGTCGATTTACCATAACATGTAACCTTTCCCTCTTTAACAAAAAAGGAGCCAATCCATAAATGCTAAAATACTTTATTAAATGTTTCAGTAGTGCAGTCACAGGATAAAACAATATGATTTTAGTGTGGAAAAATACAATTGTTTACTAACCATTTCCAGTTATATCCAATTTTATAACTTTGTTGCTGGGACAACATAGTGCCTAAAACTGTAAAACGATTAAAATGGTAAATGGACTGCATTTATAAAGCGCTTTCAACAGACGGCCATCCAAAGCGCTTTACATATTGCCTCACATTTAGCCATTCATACACCGATGGTGGTGTTTCTGCCATGCAAGGCGCCATCCTTGCTCGTCGGGAGCAGCTGCGGTTAGTTGTCTTGCTCATGGACACCTCGACACTTGGTCAGGTGGAACCGAGGATTGAACCACCAATCTTCTGGTTTGTAGACAACCTACATGAACCACTGCCGCCCATGATTATAGTTTAATGAGAGTAACTTTATAGGTAAAACACAATTTTAACAGAAAAATTTATATTTTTAGAATTAAGAATTTTTTTCTTCCTTTTATTTATTTTGAGGTAATCAACATTTAAATGTTGTTGATTGAACTTAACTTTGATCTGTGAATATTAATGTAATGAGAAAGTTATTTTTATAGTTTTATTATCAACACTTGTTCGTACAAGTCAGTCTAATTTTAAGTCATCCTATTGGTGTTAAGTTCTCAATTCAAGCAACGATTTCCTTCTCTGACATCTTTCTCATCTGCAAGCATGGCGGTGCTGCATAAAGAAAAAAGAAGAAAAAAGCCTTTCAAGTGCCTCCACTGTGGCCTTATTCGGTGGTTCTCTGTCTGTTATCAGCCCTTGAAGAGAGTTAATTGCCCCGGTCAGTCTGTGCCCCGTTTTAGCCATAGATGATGAAGTGTGAGGCTACATTTCTCACACTGCACAAAATGTGAGATGTTGTACACAAGCCAGATGCAGGTCAAACACTTTAGTGGGAGTCCCATCTGGGCCATAGACTGATTTACTGTACTGTGTCATACAGTAATTATCACAACATGTTCTCTTTAGCGATAAAATGTCTGTCAAGGAAATGAATATAAATGTAAATGTATCACATTGTGGATATAATGAACTGTGAGAGGATTAGGAGAAGAATTTTGGGGTTTTTACCGCAGGCTTGATTGGCACATTAGTCGCCTCAAATGAACTGGTTCACCAAAGCGGGCCCAAAGGAATGTGGGTGAATGTGCTAAAAGACGTGAACTTTGAACCCTAGTACGGCATGAAGGGAGCTAAAGAAGGAGCCGAATGAAAGAGAAATCTTCATCTTGTTTGGGGTTGAAGTGCTGTTTGTGGACGCTACATTGTGAGTCACTGAGCCGTTCCATTTAATGGAGCTACACAACTTCCTGCAGTTCCCTTTATTGTGCTTCCAGTATTCTGGGGATCAAAACAAGTATTGACTGCCCAAATCACTCAAAGAATATGTGCATTTTATTGGTTGGGATGGGAGTACATACATAGACCTTGCTGTTTGTGTCCACCTATGGGGACATTAAGATTTTTTTCTGTGTGCTTTGCCTTAGATTGATTTAGCAAATGAATAGTAATTGTATACCAAGTTGAATTTTTTTTAAAATTTGTGATAGAGGATTTGAGGGTTTGGGATTTCTCACTTTTTATTGCCTTCATGTCAGCTTTTAAAGACGATTAACTGTGCCATAAAGAGCTGACTTGTTCTTCTCCATAGAATCTGGTCTTATATGAGGTTAATTTATGGCTCTGCAGGCTTTGTATTGTGAACTCCTGTGGGTTTGTTGTAGCCTGTTAAGTCATCTTACTCTGCAGAATATGTTTTAAAAAAGCTGTGAATGAGTCCTTGCATATCTCTGTCATCCACTGAATTTTTTTATAAAACCACTAAGTTTCTGGAAAAACTGTAGGTCAGCATTTCAGCTCGAAGCCTATAAGTAATAAAACATAACCATGCTGATAAGATCTGCCAGATGCAGTTCTCTTATTTATTGACATTGTAACTTGAATGTTTCCTTAATAAAGGCTACATTAAAACATGCTTTGGTGCTACAACGTTGAAAATTTCATGGAGACAATGTTTGTAAGAAGAGAAAAAACTTTTATTAAACATAAAAGAAATGTTGCCTGAGGAATTGTTTATCTAGACGTTAAGTTAAATATCCTTTTTATGTGGAAAAACTAGCTGAAGCGGTTCAGATGAGATTCTGGAGTATTATCTTTGGGTAGGGAATTTAATTGGCATTATCAGGATAACGGAAACATGTTGACTCAGATATAATACAACATTTATATTGTATTATATTCCACTCTGTATGGGTTTTGTAGATCTGCTGGAGAAGATTGGGACCACAGAAGCTGGCAGTCTGAAGTCCGGTAATCTCATAAAGACATGCAGTTTTTCTGTGCCAGCAGTAATCTATAATTCATGAAAGAAGCGAAGGAGCGAGCAGGTTTCTGTCAATCACCGTCTCCCTTTCTTCATGTTATTCTCCTGCATTCCCAACCTTCCTCAGTATGCACTCGACGATTGAGACAGGTGCTTTTCTCAAGGCCTATCCAGAACTGCTCCATTTATAGATGAAAATGTTTTTTCCTCCCCCTCTTATTGGTTACTCAAATTGTGTTCTGCTCTTATTGTTGTTTTCAGGCGATTGCATTGGTACAGTAATGTCAAACTGACCTTGCTCTAAAATGGCATGGGTCCCTTGTGGGAGAGACGGGGTCGAGGGCGTCTCCTCCTCCAGCCAGAGGGTCTTTGGCTCCGGCCGGCTCGAGCGGTATTCTGCCGTAAAGGAGTCCTCATGCTGCCCACCTCCTCCAGCTCTTTGCTATGCTCGGTGGAGGCCATTGGACCTGCGGACAAAAAAGGTTAATGTGAATTTTGAAACCCAACATCAAATAATGATAAAATAGATGATGCATTTGTCTATTCTTTAAGTATCTTGGTCACTTTGATACAACTGAATTGCAAAAAAACAATGTTTTCGAACAAAAATAATGTCTCCAAGCAAAAAATGTTCAAGTGGTTGGATAAAGACTTAGTCCCACCCCAAAATCACAACTAATCATTTTAACTTCAAAATCATGTTTCACCTTTAGGAAACTTTATAAACAGTTTATTGCTGCACAAAAACGATCCAAAAGTCCCTCAGCACAGTCATGGACACTGTTTAAATGCAAATCTTTAAACTTCTCACTTCATGTGAGGAGTATCTGTCTCAATAACACTGGGCAGACGCTTGTCCTGAACACACATTTGTCTGTGCGTCTGTGCACTACACTGCTCGCTTGTGAGTGTGCTCAGATGTTTCTAGTCATCTCTCAATAAGTGCAAGTAGATCCTTTAAGCCCGTCTCATATCCACAGCTTAATCCACATCAGTGCGTCTCTAACCTCTCACCTCTTTAGAAAAATCAAACAAGTCCTCCGGAGAGAGCAAACATTCTGGGAGGTTTTGGGGAGACCTTGATCTGTGCAGCACTATCTGATGTCAGTGATCTCCCATTCAAGCCCTCAATTGGCTTTCTAAGGGTGTTTTGTTTGAGTTCATCACAGGGATTGGATGTCTTTCCATGGAAAGTTCCCAGTCTTTCTAATGACAGAAGCTAGAATCAATGAGATACGTCTTTTTCTACATTATTGAAGGGGATGAATGGGAAAACGTGCTTGGTCAATCATCAGTTATGTTTCCCGTTCTAGGCCACTGCTCTCCAATCCTTCATTCTATACTATACACATACCAAACTATCCTCTTTCTGCTGAAGCACATGAAGATAATTCATCCCGTTTTTCCAAATTCATCTCCCTTTTTTGTCTTTCTTCCCTAACCTTTTTTGTCTCTGTTTGTCTTTAACTCCAACACATAAAAAAAAAAAACGCTGTCAGAAATGTCTTAAAGGAATCTTTCAGAGAGAGCTCAACAAATGCCTATCCTACAGAGTAAACAGAGAATCCCATTAACCTTTTCCCAGCAAGAACTTGAATGAGATTATTCTCGTTGGGTCAAGACATTCCTAACATCTCCCTGGGGAGTGACAGACAACCTATATTAAGACAACAGGGTGAGGCTGTTTTTTTATATATATATATATATATATATATATATATATATATATATATATATATATATATATATATATATATATATATATATATATATATATAAATAAAACACAAGCAATTATTTTGAATTAAACTAAAAAAGTCTCTTTAACAATGAGCTGAAGTTTAGACATTTTAGACATATTCTTTGTTTTGAACATGGTAGCTAATTTCTATCCTCCATCTGAGCTTGTCATTACCCTATAAAAGCTGATAGACCAATTTCAACCAGCTGGTAGACCATCTTGAATGAGAAGCAAACCAGCGTGAAGAAGATAGAAACCTGCTTAGACCATCTAGAAACCAGCAAACATGTTCCAAAACACATGTACCATCTTAAAATTGATTTTACAGCAGGAAAACACAAATTAATAAATAATAGCTTACAGTGTAAGAACAAGGTAACATGGAAAAACAGATATGCTCTGACTGGAATTTGTTTCTTTTTTTATTTATTTTTACAGAGAGCATCAAGCAGCTAATGACATGATTTGTGTTGGTAATCATACAGCCTTGAAAAGTTGAAATGACTTAAATCTTTGACGGTTAGTACATGTAGTGACCGGACGACGTGAGGCTTAATACGTTGCCTGTAAGTCTGCTTATGAGTTAAATATCCTCAAACTACATTCTTAAATTCCTGACAACTAGAATTACATTTACAAACTAATCGCCTTTAGCTGACACATTACACATTCACAACGGACTAATTCGGCAAACAGTGGACTAATTCATTTGCCCCCCAGAAAGACTTCATTGCATATTTCAACATCTAGTGGAATAAGGAAACCACACTAAAACTCATCTATCCACCAGGCCTGCTAATCCGAGCATTAACCTCCTGTTATTTCTCCAGATGAATGAATGAAGTAAGTTTACAAATTCTGTCTGCATTCAAGTCATTTCTTTCTAATCTGAGGGCTTTAACATGTAAAAAGTCTCTGTGATCAGAAATCCACCCATCCGATTGGTCCTTTAAAACACTTAGGGTCAGCTGTTTGAAACAGGCCAGAAGTCTTTTTGCTTTTTCACTACCATAATCACTCAGCCCAACATATTGTTCATCGTGGCATGCGGAATAGTCTTGAAATGTCTCTGAGGGGGCAAAAACACAATGTTTTTCATCCAGGCTGGCAGAAGTGGCTGTAATTACACCTGGCTGAGCTGAACGCAGCACATCACCGCAGCTCTTCTATCAGTGTCTGTCATAAACCTCTCCATAATGACACAGTTTAGATGTTTCCTGCCATCACCATCTGACAGGCAGCATTTGCTGCCCATTTAACTTTGAGGGGAGCAAATCGCTCAGAAAATTGTCATCCCAGGACAGAATCAAGAAGAATGCAGCTAAAAATAATCTCTGGTTGTGATAAGAACAGTGTTTATGAATTAACTCAAGACGTGCATTAGACTGATGAAGAGGGAGGTCTATTTTAAGCAGTCAGAATCACTCCATTGTCTGTTTTACGACTCTCAATCTGCATAGCTCCTTGTGTGACTATGCGGGTCGTATCCATGCTTTGTGGCGAATACAAAGTGACAGGAGCAATAACCGTAAATATATTATAATAGATAGCATATGCTGATGGGATCTTCCTCTAACTTGCTGCTTGTTCACCAAACCCACTCAGGGATGAAAATGCTCAAGCCCCTTTATTGGATTAGATCTGATGGCGCTGATAGTGGGCCTCCTTCTCACCAACATAATTTCTTCCAGGTTCACCACCTAATGACAAGCAAGTCAGGAAGTAATATTCCAATAGATGCTTCTCACGATACTAGCAGTCTTATCTGAAGACGTCAAACTCTTAAAGTGAAAGTTCATCCAAAACTGAAAATTCTGTAAACATTTACTCTGTCTTGGTGTTCCAAATTTGTATGACTTAATATTTGTATCTCTTTTTTGTTGTCCACACAATGAATGTCAATGAGGTCCAGTGTTGATTTAGACCCCACTGATGTTCATTTTCTTGATATATATATATATATATATATATATATATATATATATATATATATATATATATATATATATATATATATATATATATATATATCACTTACACTAAACTCTCTCCTAAACCTTTAGTAACTGACAGTCTGAGCAAAAGCAAATGTGAGATAATTTGCAGTGAATTGTATAGTTATGTTTTTGGCATTTTAGGCAAAGGCATCTTTTGTAATGTGCCTATGTTGAGATTTAATTTTGTGAGTCTTTTTTTCGAATTAGAATTCTGGCAAAACTGAAATGTCACCACAACTTGCTCCCACAGAGATGGTGGCATGATATGAATTTTTCAGATTGGTCAGCTTTCCTCTAGGCTAATGATAAATAGCCAGATCGTTGCCATCTCATCCTCTAGTACCACACTCTCTAGGTTCATCCATTATGTTGACTTTTTAACACGACTGCCTCGCCGTGCCTCGCCTCCGCTGGACACCTTGTGTCTGATAGTGTGTCCCTGTAAATCCCAGGGCTGCCTCTTAGCCGAGAGAGTTATCCATCACCCAGCACTTTCCTGACAGGGAGAGAGAGGCCCAGGGTAGGCAACGTTCATAAAGGGCCGAGCACAATCTGATGAATGGTTTACTGAATTTCTCTGACTGGCCTAAATTTACAATACACTCCCTATACAAACACACAACATGAAAAATAAAGAGCTGTGACTTCCAATAGATATAAAGTTTAGGCTAGTCTGAAGACCTTTAAACTCAGGGCACCAGATGGATCTAATCTTTTACTCACTACTCCAGGAAGTGAGAGATTAGATCTACTTACACGCAAAGCAGAACCAGGTGAGGAGAGGGCAACACTTATTTATGGCCGGCTGTACCACATGCATTATCTCTGCTTATACATTTGCCCTAGCACCACCACCCATCTTAAACCAAACAAATTCAACAACCAGTCAATGTGTAATATAATTGCTCTGTCTATGCAAATTAAAACTGTCTTGCTTGGTTAGTTTGTTTGCACAACATTGTGCAAGTATTGATTTGTTTGTCACTGTTTACAGAATATTCTGCTTGACTACCCTGTCTACTTATTGTTGAGACATGGATGCAGCGGTGGGCATGATGAAAAGACATCCAGCCTCTCACTTTCCCCACAGCTTGAGACTGCTATCATAACAGCTCTTGTAAGGGCGTCTCCACAAACATGCATAATGGATACTGGCAACACAGCCACATCATAAGTCAAAGGTGACACAAAACGTTATGGAGGTTTGTGTATTTTCTCATCTTTTGTTTTTAATAGCAGCCTGGAGCTAATAAGGTTTTGTGTGTGGCTCCATCTAAAGAATTAGAGCATGTCTAAACAGATCCTGTTTATATGTAAGTCAATTGTAAAAAGTCAACAGGCCTTTAGATAACATTAAGTGCGCCTACATCCATCTCACATGTAATAAGCAGACAATGTGTAAGGTCATGTATGAACTGTGATTTATATAGGTATTGTTAGATAAATTGTGGGTTTAAAAGGCATACATATTTGTATGTTTGCATAAACAGTGAAACATACATTAACATATTGACAGCGGCTAAAACTAATTTTAACGAATAAATGAAGATGTTGTTTTTCATATATATATATATATATATATATATATATATATATATATATATATATATATATATATATATATATATATATATATATATATATATATATATATACAGTATATTATAAATTCATTTAAATGTATTTGTACAAATGTATTTATAATATAAAGTTTTCAGCTGTCTATATGTAAATATATTTAGAGTAGTTTTAGACATATATATATATGTGACCCTTGACCACAAAACCAATCATAAGGGTACATATTTTGAAATTGAGATTTATACATCATAAATATCATAATTAAGCTTTCTATTGATGTACTGGTTTTGTGGTCCAAGGTCACATGTGCAAACATGACGTACAAATATCTTTATATACTAATGAAATCAGGCTGGTCAGATTTTCTTTCTGGGAGCCCAATTAGCCTCTCTGTTCTGTGTTCTGGCGGCGTACATCTTGTATGCATATTTGTTTATGTTTCAATCTCAAAACCAGAAAAAAAAGCACATGATTTTAAGTTTTCTTCCATCATCTGTTTTTTAATAATAAGCTTATTTCTGATAGTTATCATCATGTTGATGTACATGTAAACACAATCATTGATGCACGGTTGCACATTAATCATTTTAGCTTGTGTATAAAATTCCATGCTTTCATCGTTTATGCTATGTGTGATGCCAAATAATTTCCAAAAGCATTTTGTGAATGAATGTGCATGTGCGTGACTGTTGGTGCTTTGTTTTGCCTTGCATATGTGCGAGAAGAGGCGTGGAGTCCCATGGGGGTGTAACCATAGCTGACGGTGTGTGACGTCAGAGGCGTGATCCCCAGTGTCTCAGAGGACATTCATTCAATAAAATAAGAGAGAGAGAGCTCCACACTTAGCTGCTTTTTCTCCACCATACACGCAGACATGCCAATTTGATGCCCGCTAAGACTATCCTTTAGCTAGTCACACTTGATCATGAGCATTATGCCTAGAATGAGACACGTTAATTAGCATGAAACCCCAGTATGAATCACTTGCCTAGCTCATAAATAAGACCCTGTTACACTAAATTCCCTAACAGTGTGCTATTATGTCCCTAAATATACTACTTCTGATATGGAAATGATGTTAAAGAAGCCAGTAAGACTCCCCGAGCGGCATCTGAAATCAGCAGCCTGGCCTTTTGAAGCCTGGAGTCGATGCGCTTCTTATCGCATGCCTACCAGTAGTGCGGGGCCTTGGCATAAACTGGTACCAGTCTCGAACATGCTCTCAAACCACGTTTCCATGGCAGCCGCTGTGAAAGGCACTCTCTGAGGAGCAAGAGAATGACATTGTCAGCTAGAATGGATCAGGTTTCCCAGTTTACAAATTTCAGCACAGGTCCATTATTAGGTGGAGTTAGGCAGTAAGATTGCTTAACCCTTTCCCAGGCCAGTCGTTGTATTTCATCACAACGGAGGCTGTTTGATATTCAGCATTGTGCTGCTGTGATAGCACGCGGCTTGCAGGAGAAAATGAAGGCGTGCATTGTGTTCTGCAACTCCGCAGAGGAACAAAATCGCACGAAAAGTTCACAGACTTTCCCACACCTCCACTTTGAGCTCCATTACTGAAAATAAGAGCAGCACTCTGACAAAAGTGGCTGAAGCTTCTCGTCCCCGCTCTTTTCTCTGATCGCTTCTGACACCCTCAGATGGTGTGCAGCCTTGCAAGCAAACTACACATGACCCAAATTAGCACTAAGCTATAATAATGTGGTTAGAAATGGCCCGGTTCCGAATGATCAGAGAGCTGCAGGTTCAAAGCGCTACGGCTGCTGCCTTGACTGCTAATGATGTGTTGAGAGAAAGAGAAGAGATGAAAAAAGGGGAAGAAGGCTGATTAAGACTTGCACAAGCTCTTGCACCAGCACTTCAGACTGGTAGGGGTGAATCACTGGGTAGAGGTTACTGCAGGTTGGACCTTTAAGTACAAGAAAATCAAGAGAGCCGATCATGCAAAGCATCTTAAGTGCGATTTCTTCTGAATTGGCTTCCAGGGTAAAACAGCATGCCTTCTCAAAGAGGATTTACCTCTGAGACGGGCAGCAGCGGCGATCGAGACCCGAATATTCTCGTCAGCAGTGATGGGCTCAAATTGTCAAGAAAGTGCTAGCTCTTTAGTGACGGGATGCTCTGGCAGTCTATTTCCAAGGGCTCTCTAATCGGTAATGAACCACATCCACCCCTTATTATTGTGCTGTCAGCTGTGAGCCTGCATGCATACTGTCTTTAAAGTGGACTAGTGATGGTATAGCTTCAATTCTCGGGCTTTGGGCCCAGTGCCTAGCTATTGAAAGGAGTGTCAACCGGTGCATGCTGGGATATTTCCAGCTGAGATCACACTAAACAATCGGTCATGAAAAGACACATATGTGTCATATGGATGAGAATGGACTGATGGTGCATGATTAACAGCTCAGATGTGAATGGCTGCTTGTGTTGTGTGATGGAGTGTTTTTGTTTTAGAAAATTTGCCCTGGTTCTCACAGTAACGTTGTGGTTCAAGTTACAGGCCATATTTAATTACTGACAGTTCATTTACCTTTTTTGTTTATGTATGTTGGTATATTAGCCACAGTGTTTAACCAGAATAAGATTAAATATAAAGCTTCACAATCTTTGAGTAAACTCACTGTCTGAATTGTATATGTATCTACAGAATCCGGTTCCAATTTCTGCATGCTAGTTTAACAAACAAGACTTATTCATTCAACACAATGTTTTTCTGTAGTATGTGTTTTGTCTCTTATGGGATAGAAGACATCATATCAGTTAACATGTATATACCTCATTTGTTCTATAGTGAAAGATGGGAATTTATATGGCATGATAAGGTTTGCTTTGACACATAATATCTTTCAGTTTTGAATTGTTCCTTCTGGACATTTTAAAAACACTTTCCTATTATCCATTCATGGTCTTTACAAACCGGATAATATTCAATAATTGTTTTTAGCTTTGTAAGCAATACATTTACAGAAGTGCTACATTTAATGTGCAATCCCCTCTATTAAAAATATCAGAGAATACTTTGAGGCTTGAGTTTGTATTGGCGGTATAAGATTTAGTGAAATAAAATTGAAGGCATAACACATATCCTGTACCTTGAGGCTTGGAATTATGGGTAGTCCCAGTGGGGGAATCAGTAAAGTGTTCCAAAAACTCTTGAACACTTCTCATAAACAATCCAGTCAGTTTCTCACATCCATAGTACTGCTCAGAGCAATCAGAACCCCGGCTCTGTGTTTCTGAACAGATTTAGTGAAGTACCCAGAGCAGAAGCCTTAAATCAGGCTAATGGTTTGATGTGATATACTTCTGAAATAATCTGGGAAAGCACATGATAGAAGTACAACAACAATGTGCTATTTTTCTGCCTTTAACTGCGAATAAAACCAGGCCTGTGTGCTACAAATGTGTTTTTCATTCCTTGCTCTTTAAATTGAGCATGAAAATAATTAAAGCACATTTATTCCCCGACTTGAAATATTTATACAGCATTTTGCATTGCTGTTCATAAAAATGTCTACTCTGATCTTATCTGATCAGCAACCACAATAAACGTAATGCTTAATATTTGAAAAGGGAGCTATAAATCAGGTTAATATCGGGCCCCTGTGGACGCAGCAAGGCGTTCGGTATATCTGGCTTTAATTAAAAAGTTGGGGAAAGAGGGAGATTTTGGGGGTGTCGAGGGATATGTTTTCTGATGTTTAGAGGAAGGGGCCTAGCTAATGGTTTGTCAGCTTGCTTGTGGGTACAGGAGGCATGTAGCTAGCCAGATGCAGAACTGTGATTCTGAGAGAGAGTACAGTGAGCAAGCATCTTTTGAAGCAATTTTGGCACCAGGCCCTTTATATTCCCCACATTTGTCCACCTGCAAGTTCGGGAAGACCACCAGCTGTGAAGTTTTAAAGACCTTTTAATATTTTAGCGGCTGTGTTCCTCCCCACATCAGAAGCCTGTTCTGTCTCTTTTTTCTTTTCTTTCCCCTTCATCAGCACCCTTCAGGATTTCTCCTATGCATCGGTTTAATTCTGATGGTGGAGGTGATCTGATATATTCAGAGTGCTCTGAATTGCATTGTGCTGGCCTATAGCAATCACACGTGTCAATACAACCACCGTAATGCCACTGGGGAGTTTTTCTCAAAGGTTACCCTATGTCTTTACCACATGAGTTATAATAGAGCTCAGAAAATGTACTCTATTTTATAAAGGGCACTATTTTATTGGTTCTGCTCTGCCGGAAAAATAACCACTTCCACAGCTCCGAGCAGATATTTGTGAAGTATTTTTAAAATGGTGCAGCAAGTTGGCAAAGACTGCAAATGACCCTTGCTTGATCTTTTTGAAGGGACATTATATAGGTGAAAAATGTCAGTATGTACATTTCTATAAAAAAGTAATTGTTCAGGGAATAGATCCCGGTTATGCCATTCCAAACTTTTCTGGTTTCCTTTCTTTCATGAAACACTTACATTAATGCATTCAGCCGCATTCCCTGGGAATCAAACCAGTGACATTGGCATTGCTAACACTGCTCAACTCTTTGAGCTACACGAATGCTTCAGAGGTAGAAGTTTGATATAAGCTCCAAAAAAGCACTATAGGTATTGAAAATGGTCCATATGTCTAGTCAATTATACACGTTTACTAATGTCATATATAAAATAAGTTATTTAATAGATTTGAATAGGTGCATTTGCACTTATTGAACATAACCAAATATTCCAATTGTACAAACAAATTTGTGTGAGTAACATAACATGTTAGTCTTTTTTAATGCTGAGCTATATAAAGGTCTCAGATGAGATGCAGCATACTATGCAGCAAGTCATTACTTTTAAAAAGATTTTAGGAAGTTTTGTATTAATTGTTGTAGTTTGACAGCCTTGTCACTTTCATTGCATGATGAAAAAAACACTACTACTACTTTTCATTTGTAATCATAATCGAAAGAAAGTCATACGAGTTGGGAATGACAGGAGGGTGAGAAAATTATGACAGTATTTCATATTTGCATACTGGTACATTACATTGAACTCTTCTTTATAGTTTATTTGCATCTCTAACAAATCACTGCAGACCTTAAAAGTGAAACCGTAGACAGAGGATATCCAGGTTACTCATAAAATAGATCACTGACCCTCTCTGTATGTGTGTGCGAGCGAGCATGTGCACATACTGTATATGTGTGCATATGCATGTTTGTGAAAAAGAGAGGAACTGCCGAAAATTCATCATGCCTCATAGCTCCTCTTAATGATCCTTCATATTTATGATGACCTTTCTGTAGTGCTCATCTCCTTCATGCTGCTTTGACACTATTATCATGTAATTGCTGGACATCTGGAAAAGTTTGTCTGTTTGTTTTCTGTTCATGGCCCCTATAATCAAGTGCATAACCGCAAACACCTTCTTCACATTAAGTGAACTGGAATTATGATTTAATGCTTCCTGCTTGCTTTTGGCACAGGGCCTCTGGTGTTATTTCACAAAATATCCTGCTCTTACCCCTCGTTTCTTCTAAAAAGAAACATTGTGCGGCTGAAGACTTCCTAATGAGCTTTGTATTTGTTTTGCTGGGGTCTCACGCTGACCCAGGACACGCACAGTGAGCGACAAGCCCACGCAAGATCTTCAACGCTACTTCAAAGTTTAATACCGAATGATAGCGTTGCTCACGGCTCGCATGAAATCACCCTTTTCCAAAGAGATGATTTCAAACAGATAATGCCCGAGATCCGATCTCCACACCCTCACCTGGACGAAGAGGACAAACCAAGCAGCTAAAATTACACCATCTCAGGACTTCTCTGCATGAGTGTGTGTGCGTGGGAGTGTGTGCGTGCTGGTTCTCGAGACTGTATTTTTGAAAGGACTTATCCCGCGCTTCCTTGACTTTGAAAGGTGAGGCGTCGATACCGGACTCGGACTGACAACCCAGAGTGCCTGAACTGTTTCCACAATATGAAGTGTTTACATACCAGACTTGAGAGTGGAAGACAGATTGCTTTCAGGATGACTTTTGAATGGCTCAATGCGCTCAAGATTTGGCCATTCTTAAGGGGAAGCCCATTACAAGACGAGCAGATTGAGGTATGCGCAGACGAGATTAGCAGGGCCGCAGCCGTTCTGCTGGGTGACACTCAATGCCTGCGGTGGCGAAGCCGCTGTCGCCTGTTGCACCATGACTTCTCTGCGTCCCCACCCTCTTTCAACCTCCGAGAAAGCAGTGCGCAGATCACCCCTATTGCACGGTTGAGACGGATGGCAATTTCCAGCGCACTCCCAGTGTACTGGAAAAGCGTTTGTCTGAAGATGAAAGGCTTCACACCCGCTGCCTACACACCGAGCCGCTTCCAACACCTTCCCGCGACAGCGCGCAGCTCCGGCTCCCCGCGGCTCCCTCACCCCCATCTCATGATGGAGATAATACTACTAATACCGCAAACAAGGCTGTCTGACCTGGAGCACACGTTAGTAGCCTGTCCTTCCGAGGATCAGGCTCAGGCTCAGGCTCCACACACATGCAGGGAGAGTGAAAAAGGACACTGACCGTAGTGCAAGGTAATTGCTTCCCATTTACTTGTGCAGAGACCAAAATAGCAGCATCTCTCTCTAACAAACGTGTGTGTGGAAACGCTGGGTTTAAGGGGCCGTTTGATATGGCCAGTAGCCACTACCCAGCACCCTTCAACATGCACACACTCTCAAACACACATGCTTCCCAGCAGTTGGACTTTAGAGGGATGTAAGCGTTTACACAAAGGCCACAGTTGTTTTTGACACAAGACTGTTACCTGCATCACATCTGCAGGGTGGCCACCAGTCACCTGACTCAAGCTCACAGCTTTGAGACTTGCGTGACATCTTTGATAAAGGGATTTATTGTAGAAGTAGATGGAAAAAAATAACATTGTGTTTGAGCAAGAATTACATAACAGCACAATAGCAGATTGTTTTTGGAATAAATCAAATGGAGGTTAGGCACAAGAACTCTGATCTATGTAGCTTCAGCCCAGAGAGACTGAGAATCCATCCATGATGTGGCACAGCCCAAAAGACATGGATCAAATCCACCTTTAAACATCTACAGAAACCGTAAGTGCCAAAAGCATATCAGCGTTTTGCTTGTGAAATCCAAATTATACAACCATCTGCTGTTTTTAACACCTCATTACATACAATACCGTATAGATAAACACCTTACATTTACGACATCCAGGAGTACATAATCCTAGAAAGCCAATCGTTACATGACACCAGGAAGAATCATCATCATCATCATCATCATCATCTCTGTTATTTTCCTACATATGTCATGGCCAAAGTCGGCAAGTAATCCACCAATGGCACAATTAACTTCATTAAATGGGCACAATAACAAGCCAAACCTCTGCAGTGCAGTACAGCGCGCAGCCAGGTGCCGTTTTCCTCCTCTCCCCAGCCCCAGAAGGCTAACCATGCTGGGTAACTGATCAACTACAGCTGCCCATTCCCGTTCCCAAGCCCAAGGCTAACAGCAGAGAGAAAGAGATAAACACAGGGAGGCAACAGCCGTCACGCTCCGTACTTACCAGCACTGGCTGAACACAGCAGAGAAACCACCAGCACAATCACCAGCGTCAAGATCTTCACATTCATTTCTGCTCTCCCCTCCGTTTCCCTGCCAGTCGCTAGCTGATATACTGTAGTGGTGTGTGTGTGTGTGTGTGTGTGTGGATGGGAGGGAGAAGAGAGTGGGTGAGCAAGAGCGAGAGAGAAAGGGAGAGAGACTGTTTGCTCTTCAGTGCGCGCGTGTGTCTGTGTGTGTGTGCGCGGCTGTGTGCGAGTGTGGCTGTGAATGTGTTTGTATATCTGTGTGCAAGTGTGTGACAGCGCAGCTGAGATTGAGGGCAGGTTTCTGTCGGAGTTATCCCGCCGCAATGTGCACGTTTCCCTTTTGTGAACTGGAAGTCCAGTAGAATAAGTGTGAAGATAGTCTGTTTGTATCAGGGCTGATTGCCTTGAATTAGGAGCCCAAGTCCCTCATGTTGCTTATGTATCCCTGACTCTGGGGGTCACGGAAAAGGGGGCTTCCTCCCCCTTGGTATTAACCCTCCCACTGAGAGAGAGAGAGAGAGAGAGAGAGAGAGAGAGAGAGAGAGAGAGAGAGAGAGAGAGAGAGAGAGAGAGAGAGAGAGAGAGAGAGAGAGAGAGAGAGAGAGAGAGAGGAGAGAGGGAGAGAGAGAGAGAGAGAGAGAGAGAGAGAGAGAGAGAGAGGGGAAGAGGAAGAGGGTGGCTTTATGATATTAGTCAAACAGATACCCTTCTCAGAATTGTTTAAGTTGTGCGTGTCTGAAAACAAAATTACATAAAGGAAAGATGTTTTTCTTCTCTTAAACATCTCCTCATATATAGGTAGATGAGTTAAACAGACCAACACAGTTCCCTTTCTTAACCTGGGTGGCGCTTTTTCGGTCCATTTTGTGTGTGCCAGAGGAAGACTTATCAGGACTTCTGCTGTTTGTTTGTTTTGCCGATTCTGAGTCATTTGTTTTGCTATGTGTAAAGATTTCCATTCTTTGCAAGAACAAAAGGTCTGATGAAAATCTGAGCAGAGGTGCATTGGGTACTTCATGAATGTTCTGTCATCCAATAAACAGGAAGGGTTTAATTTCTCATGCTGAATGGTGAGTAATATATAAAAAAAAAGCCTTGAAGCAGTACAACATTTTTTTCATGCATAATACGGATGTAAAGTGTATTAATTCGATCTTTTGTTGTTTTTTGCTTTAAATACTTGTATTCAACCTTTAGTACCATTAATCTAGCACAATTTAAACTGTTTATGGCACACCCTCTTCATTTTCAATGCCTAAATGAGCATTCCCATAATCCAGTCACTAAGACAATGAAATACAAGTGTAGCTAGAGGCCAAGAGACTGAGGCAGTTGAGGACGGATGAACATATTATGTGCTGTAATGTTGTTAGTATTGTTCTAATCAAGATGCCTACCATATGTACCATATGGTTTTGTTATAGAAATATCTTCTCATTACTTAGGTCTCTAGCTCAGTGTTCGTTATGCGTCATTCTTTGTCTTTAGAGACTAAATATAATGATTTAAAATACTTTGTGTTAAAAATATTTTGGTCAAACAATAAATACCACTGTAAAATGGCATTTTTATTTCCAAGGGACTAAAGACCCATTCGGTATAAAATGAATATTAAACAAATGAAGTGGCTGTTCGAGGCACTGATTTCTGCTCTTTTAAATTCTAATTTCTGTAACTGTGTCTCCATGTGGCATTGTTTTCTCTGGTCATCCGTCCCAGGCAAGCACGTCCGTAGCACCCTCTTCAGAACTAACAACCGGAGCACCTTCCATTTTAGCGTGGTCCACTTGAAACCTTCAGTCTTTGTGAAGTAATCCTCTCGTCTGGTACTGTCCAATGCAAAGTCTGAAGGTGCTTATCCTCCAGAGACCTAATTTTAGCTGGGAGATAATTTGTTGAAGAACACGGTCCAGCTTTTATGTATGGCTGGAATCTCATGCCTGGCTCAATTAGTTATTTTCATGAGAGGAATTGTGCACTAGTTAAATTTTAAATTTTTATTATTAATTTAATTAATTGCAACCAAACCGTAATCTCCAGTAGAGGATGAATGGCATGTTGTAATGCTCTTAAGAAAGATAAGTCGGAGCATTTTTGGCAAATTACTTTAAATTCAGAGCTGCAAATTTATCCTTATGATTGTTATTAGACATGTTCATAACTGATGCACCTGGCATGTCTGACCTCACAGGAAGTACTTGGATGTTTACAGGAAGCGCTTTAAGAGTGAAGGAATGCCACGCATTTCACGTGCCAATCCCATTCATCACCCGAAACCCTTCCTGATTTACCGTTTTATTAATAGTGAAGAATGGCAGTCCTCACTGCAAGTTAAACTTAATTGAATCTGGGTCATAGAAAACAAAGTAGACACCCACTCATGTTTAGTAAACTATCAATATGGAAAATCAACAGGTGTTTTTTCATCCAAAGCTATAAACGGCAACTTATCTCATAAAATGTTTACTTTATTATTTGCCTCCATTCATGATTAATGTTCTTCCTGTTTGTTATCCGCCTCTTAATTGTTTCTGATTTTAGTCAAGGCATCAAATACATACCTGAATAAATGCGGGCGGATGTTTGTTAGAGCTGTTGAGTGATCTGGTTCAAAATAGTCAGGCTTCTGAAGCATGAAAACATATAGCAAGTATTGTTTTCAAGGCCTGTTAACACTGAAAGACAAGAACTAGTTAAATGATATGGTATTTTATGGCATTAATGCCGACTGTAATGTTTAACTAATTTTGGCAGCAACGATAAGGCTTAATTGGTGAAATATTGAAGAATACACTCATTCCCCTTATCATGTTTCAGATCAGTGGATTAAACTTTCATCTCATAAACATGTCTCCAGCCATTTCTTTTCAGTTGAGACAACCATGCTATTTCTACCACTCTCATACTGTTGGTAACTGGTTGATTTTGTTCCAGTAATTTATTGTACTAATGTGCGATTTGTTTTGTTTTTTTCCCTGGAGCCTTGAGTGGCTTTCGCGGAAATGTATTGCAGAGGATTTGTGGCTATGCAGACAGTTGTTAATTTCTAGCTCATTATTTACCCTGGACCAGCCAATTATCCCCAGTGAACACTGGCTCTAGTGTTGCGTGACTCAGCAGCAGCTGTCTCCATAATCCAGGTTATCCGGCCCACCAGCGAAAGAGTGCTAACTTGGCTAACATGGGATGACAGTTTAGGGTCACTGTCAATTCAATAGAGCAGGTTTCAAATGCTTTTCACGTCATAGACAATATAAGGAATCCAAAAATCCCAAGTATTTTCACCTTTGCATAGACTGTAATATTTTATTTTAAAGGGTTAGTTCACCCAAAAATGAAAATTCTTTCATTAATTACTCACCCTTATGTCGCTTCTGGGTCATGTATCTGAACGGCGGATCTGCATATTCTCGCGCATGCGTCGAGTTCACGCCAATAACTTGGCGGATAGTCTTTTTTTTTTCTTTTTTTTTTTGTGTTCAAAAACTTTTAACGTTGCTTCGTAAAATGATTGTACAGCCACTGTAGTGAGAGGGACTTTGTATTGATGTTTTTAGTGCCTTTTATGGGTCTTGTAAGTGGGAATGTACTAAATGCCAATGGAGGCCTATCTTAAGCCTTTCTCAGACATCAGCTTTCAACAAAAATATCTTCATTTGTGTTCCGAAGATGAACAAAGGTCTTACGGGTGTCCAACGACATGAGGGTAATTAATGAAATAATTTTCATTTTTGGGTGAACTAACCCTTTAATAGTACAGATCAACTTTTTATTTTAGGTAACACTTTATTTTAAAGTGTTCCTTGTTACACATTAGCCTGGATGCCAGCCGAACTTGGCCCCGCCCACAAATTTTTTAGGTCGGGCAATTCGGTCTGGCCTTTCTCCATAGAGGAGTAATTATCCCCGAACAGAAACTGTTCGGACCAATGAAATCATCAAGGGCGGGCTTTAGACGGACTTGGCATCACAGTGCAGTTGAGCTCTGTTGACATTTGACAAGTAACGTTATGCGTCCCTTCGTTGCTCTGATTGGTTGTAGGTCTGTCCAATTGAAGTCTTTCCTAGTTCGGTTGAAACACGCCTCATAATCACAGCCCAATGGAGCAGTTTCAGACTCATATTCTGACTAGAATTGAGTATGACCACGTCAGGCTAGTTACACATGTAATTGCTATACACTGTAAACATGAATAAGTTGGCAAAACTCTAAAAATGAAGGC
The DNA here is from genome assembly GCF_024679245.1 of Pseudorasbora parva. Classification (NCBI taxonomy): domain Eukaryota; kingdom Metazoa; phylum Chordata; class Actinopteri; order Cypriniformes; family Gobionidae; genus Pseudorasbora; species Pseudorasbora parva. Next base: position 25,566,988 of record NC_090182.1, read on the forward strand.
AATCAGCTGCTTCAAATTATTTTAAGAAATGCAAAGATACATTTTAATTGCTCTAAACTTGAAATATTTGAGTAAGCTAATTCATACATTTAACTCAAAACTATAATGTAATCCCAATTTTTTAGCAGTGGGAACTTGACTAGCTTTAACTAGCTAATTCAATAAATGCCACCTTGCTATTTGGTTACATAATGCTTTGGTAGCACGAACATAGCATAGCACTTGCTGAATGTTCAGCAATATAAAAAATGTAACATACAGTGCATCCGAAAAGTATTTACAGCGCTTCACATCTGTAACAGGTTTTTATCAAGGATGTCTGTGTACATTGCTGCATTTATCTTTCCCTCGATTCTGACTAGGCTCACAGTTCCTGCCACTGAAAAACACACAGTGGAAAACCCCACAGCATGATGCTGCCACCACCATGCTTCAATGTAGGGATTGTATTGGCCAGGTGATGAGCAATGCCTGGTTTCCTCCAGACACGACATTGGCCATTCAGGCCAAAGAGTTCAATCTTTTTTTCATCAGACCAGAGAATTTTGTTTCTAATGGTCTGAGAGTTTTTCGGGTGCCTTTTGGCAAACTCCAGGTGGGCTGTCATGTGCCATCTGGCCACTCTACCATACAGGCTTGATTGGTGGAGCACTGCAGAGAAGGTTGTTCTTCTGGAAGGTTCTTCTCTCTCCACAAAGAAATGCTGAAGAATTGTCAGAATGACCATTGGGTTCTTGGTCGCCTCCCTGACTAAGGCCCTTCTTCCCTGATTGCTCATTTTGGCCAGGCGGCCAGCTCTAAGAAGAGCCCTGATGGTCCCAAACTTCTTCCATTTACTGATGGTGGAGGCCACTGTGCTTATTGAGACCAATGCTACAGAATTTTTCTGTATCCTTCCCCATATCTATGTCTCAATACAATCCTCAATTCCTTGTACTTCATGGCCTGGTCTGTGCTATGACATGCACTTTTAACTGTTGGACCTTATATAGACAGGTGTGTGCCTTTCCAAATCATGTCCAATCAACTGAGTTTCCTACAGGTGGACTCCAATCATGTTGTAGAAACATCTCAAAGATGATCATTGGAAACAGGATGCATCTGAGCTTAATTTTGAGTTTCATGGCAAATGCTGTGAATACGTATGTACATGGGATTCTTATTGTAAAGGGGTCATATAATGTCATTTTTGTACAAGTTAATATGATTCTTTAGTGTCTAAATGAAAATTTTGAATTATACACTAATAAAAATTCTCATTATTATTGTAAGAAAATAAAAAAAAATCCTGGTCACCCCGCCCTTCTGTTCTGTTCTGTAGGGCGTTTTCACACATACATGTAGAGTGTTGCCCTCTACAACAGTAGAGCCGAAAGAATGGTGACGGGAGTCTCTGAGGAGATCTGTGCAGCTTTATCAATTTGAACCGAAGTCGGACCTGGAAAAATATGACAGCTCCAACGAAATTGGACAATTAAGGCTAAACAGAACATTTCTGAATGGTTGGTCAACGTAATGTCACTTTGATCTATCTTTATGTACTGGCAGGGTAATGTTAGCGTAGAATGCTATGTGTTTATTGATGTGTATGTTAGTTCATTGACAGATTGATGTTACAGCTAATGCCAATAAATATAATATTATATTTTTTCTGTTAATGTCGGTTTGTCAGTGATGCGTAGCGCTATCTATGCATTGTAACTGTTACAACACTTTTTTTTTTTTTTTTACAGTAACACATCGTTATCTACATAATTAAGCTTGGTGTTACCAAGTCCACGTTAACTTTAAAACCAGTTAACACGGTTTGTAATAACACAATAACCATAATGTGTTGTTAATTATAAATTTGGGATTATGAGAAAGTCATACATAGAAAGCATGCCGTAATGTAACTTACCCACTTTAGCCAGATTCATCGTGAAGGGTGCACGCGTTTCAAACTACACTCACTTCTTCTGGAGGGGCAGCAGGAACACGACAGATCTTAATCCTTTATTCAGGAGCAGCTTCTTAGAAAAACCTGCTTTATACTGACCCTCGGGTATAAAGCAGTCTGGTGAGAAATGCTTTGTAGTTCATACAAACATAAAAGCATTTACGAAAACAAAACTTAGCCCCTGCGTCTTCAGCGGTTCGTATTTAGAAACATCAGAATGACTGCTGTGTTCATTATTACACTCAAGAACAGAACACTACAATCACTTAGACGCCATTCTGCTCCAGCATATCCACAATGGCGGACTGTGATGATGACAGAGCTTGCTCAGGGCAGGTCTGAGGAGAGACGCTGCTTGTCAATCAACAGTCGTGGAAGGGGGCATCTGATTGTGTGACGTCACACGGTCGAATGGCTCGATTTGAGACAGGGGAAAACATATAAGGAGATTTAATTAAATAAAAACACTAGATGGATTTTTGTGTCCTGTACACAACCATCCTATAATGATAAAAATCCACCTAGTGTTATATTTGACAACTGCCAACACACATTTCCATACAATCAACTTGTAAAAGTGCATGTACCATTATATGACCCTTTTAATAAATTTGCAAAGATTTCAAACAAACATCTTTTATGTTGTCATGATGGGGTATGGTTTTTATAATTTTGAGGAAATTTATTAATTTAATCCATTTTGGAAAACATAAAATTTGGGAAAAAGTGAATCGCTGTAAAACAAAAACAAAAAAGAAAAACTACATAACAGAACCTCTTCTAAACTAGCGCAAAACAAAACATTAATAAACCTAATCCTAACCATAACCATATACTAAGTACTTGTAGTTCATTAATATTACTCAGTACTTAAATGTAACAATATCGCTAAAACTTCCACCTTCCACCTTCAAGGTGTCCTCTTGAAGGTGCAAGGTGTAAGTTTTAGCGATATCTAGCGGTTAGATTGTGATTTGCAAACGCCCACCACTCACCCGTCCCTTTCAAAGTAGAGAAGCTATGGTGGCCGACACAGGACAAAAATGTCCTTGTCTGAGAACGCAGAGAGTAGCTACCTCTCTATAGAACAGCTTGCCTGTTTAGGGCTACCGTAGAAACATGACGGTGCAAAATGGCGCTTTCACTGTAAGGGGACACACACACACTGTGTGTAGTTAGAAATGGCAGCTCATTCTCAGATAATAAAACCATAACAGTTCATTTTGTAAGGTCTTTATACACCAATGTAAATAGTTATTTAGAATTTCTGTTAAGAGATCCTCATAAATACTACACACTGCACCTTTACAATAAATTGTAATGTTATTGTTCACCTTTGCATGGACATTGAGTTACATTGTGTTGATCTGTACAATTTTATTTTTATCAACATTTGAGCAATATTTTATTTTGCTTCTTTTTATTATTTTCATCATTGTGTGCATATTGAGTTGCAGTGTGTTGATTTGTGCCATTTTATTTTAATAGCTCAGATCTACATTTATTTTATTTTATTGCTTTTGTACAGACGGTACATAATGCAGTATAGTGACGTTACAGGAAAAATTATGGTCTTTGTGCATAATCAATGAGCTGTCTTGTGTTTAAACAAAGAGATGTCTTCATACAGTCTTAAGCCCGCATATTCCTTGTCACAGATTTACTCCAGAAACCTTAAAAAACAAACTCACAAGAGCTTTGACAGTACAGCCAGTATCTAATCAGAGATGTGCATCTCTGGGATAGTTTCACAGGTGCAGGATAATGCAAGCGCTGATTTTGAAGTCACCCGGCTGTCTCTGTCTCAAAGGCACTGATGAATACATCTCAGGGATCCTTTATAGCCACATGCTTAGTGGACTTTTGTGTTCTCTGGAGATACATGCCAACTTTTCTCATGGTCTTTTGGACTTCTAATGGTACTGTTGTTTTTCTATATGCACTCCTTCCAGAGCCTTCCTTCCTTTAGCAGTGTTTTTTTCCTCTCTGCTTTCTCTCGCCTTTATCATGTGAGAAAAAAACTGATCTAAAAAAAGAGATATGCTGTTCATCCAGATCCGGAGTTCATTTATTGTAGCAGTAAGATGAAAAGAAGTCAAAACAAATTGAGAGCTCGTAGAGAAAGCCATAGCAGAGCGCGTTCCATTTTTCTCCCTGATGATGTTCTGCTTATCGGAATTTCGATCAGTTCACACCGCTGCACGCAGTTTAGAAACGGCCGGGTTGGTTTGAATGGATGGTGGTTGTAAGTTCACGGAGTTGGAAAGTAGAGTGTCAGGCTGGCTGTGGATCAGAGTCTGTGGAACTGATGCAAGCTGAGAGATAAGAAACTGATTTCAGGAAGAGCGGCACGCGGGCATTTGGTGTTCCCGAACGGGACTTTGAAGTCGGACAATGCCCACTCTTCCACAATCTCTAATGATCTTCATCTTCATGAATGATCTGCAAATGACCACGCAATCCTTCCTTGAAAATTTCTCTTGTTTATAATTTCCAAGCCAGGCTAATCTTAGATCCGGTTAATGTACAATAAATGATATTCCAGGTGTTATGTGCTTCGTGTTTAGTCTGGAATGTGTCCGAAAATGTGAGGTTACAGTCAGGGGACGCAAAACATAGCAACTGCTGCACGGGAGTTGTTAAACGACAAAGGAAAGTGCTAATTATGCAAAACAGAGTGTTACGGCACATTGAAGATTTTCATCTTCCAATCCTTTTCCTGTCCTCATTAGTGGTCTGTGTTCTTAATTTCATCATTAACATCATTTAAACGTCTGCCGTTCTCTCCTCTGTGTATTGCGGCGGCAGTCTGCCAGCACAGGGGACTTTTGCAGGAAAATTACAGTCATTTTCATGAAGAGGTCATTATTTGCTCTGATGCAATCAGGCCAAGGTGAACAAAAGACAAGGAGAGGAGTCAATAAAGAAATGGATGTATCAAGTGCAGTTACAGGGTCATCTGCTATAAAAGCAGCAGCGTGTTTTTACTCTACATTCGCCATGGCCACGCTGATGGATTACTCTTCCACTCACTGCCCTCAAAGTCATTGTCAGAAGCTCAGGTTTTTTTATCTGGAGGTGACGCATGGTTTTAGAAATGAAGGAAAGAATGTGAGGTGTGGAAATGCGGTGGGTGCCTTCTTTTGGCTTTGAGTGAATAGGAAATAAGAAGCCTCCATTAAAGCTATGGCGGAGTGGCAGTGTTTTGAACCCCGTCTTTGTTTCTTATATCTGTGAACTTCGCCTTTGATGCACTGACACCTTCCCTGTTATGAATTCTCTTTGCTCTGTCTGTGAAGAATAGCATTACAATTCACACTTCACCGTGTAAAGTTGCCTTAGTGCGCAGAGCCATAAATATCATTTATTTTGTGTCACGCATAAAGTCAAAAGCAATAGTTCTTGAGGTGCTTTTACCCCAGCTGCGTATTGTTATCAGCTGGAATGGGCAAAAAAAGGCTAATGACCCGTACTACTTAATGACCAGCTCAGAGGCCGCCGAATCCATATCATAAATCGTTCCAGTGGGTCGTGCCTTAGTTTCCACCTGTGGGGGGGGAGTGCAAGTTCAGGTCATTTTTCAACATGATCAGGGACTCATTAGCGGCGGTTTTGTTCTGCTCTCATAGCGACGGAGAACATATGATATTAAATCTCTTTCCTATTGTACATGGTTCTAATTAGCTCATTCAAGTGGTGGTTTTTATATGACGAAACATGAAAATTAAATAATAATATATCCCTGGTGTCCCATTCGTGTGTTTAGCTTACATATAACAACTCATGTGGAATTTCAAAGTAGTTTTTGTCTGATTTAAGGGACAAAGACAAAGGTTAAAATAAAAGGAGTAAAGGGGTTTAGAAAGAAACGGAGAAAAGGAACTGGATCTAGCGGTGGATGTGTTGTCCTTTGTGTGTTTGGCATGTTGGCAGCACTTGATAAATGGACTGTTCTGGAGGAATCCATTCACCCTTCACAGTGCCACTGACCCTTCTCTGTTACGTAGCAACTAGACCTTCAGTGGAGGAATCAGTATAGTCCGCATAGCTCAAACCTAGAGGAATATGTTTAAAACTCTCATTATGTCTTTTGACGTGTGTGTGTGTGTGTTTGTGTTGTATGTTTGTTTGTTTGTTTGTTTGCTATATCCACCAAACTTTTAATTTAGCCTTTTTTTTCTTATGTTCAGGTTAAATTCATGCAATAGTCAGAAGATTTGTGTGTGTGTGTGTGTGTGTGTGTGTGTGTTTGAGTGATACCTGTGATTCGAAGGGTGGGACTAAATGGTTTGCTTCACATTGTGTAGATTTTTCAATTTCACACAAGTCAGCACACAACTCAGGCTGCTGACCAGCATTTCAAAATAGTGCTGAGAAATCTTTCATCTGTCTTGTGCTCACACAATTTTTGTTATCTGTGATTTTCTATCTTGAGTACTTTTCACAGCTGTTTTAACACAGACTGCTGAGGGATAAATTCAACGGAAACATTTTTATGATGTGAACTCATAAAAAAAATGCATGAAAAGGCTTATATATATATATATATATATATATATATATATATATATATATATATATATATATATATATATATATATATATATATATATATATATATATATATATATATAAAAGCATAATTTATTAATTTGATGGTAAAACGTCTCAGGTTACGACTGTAACCTTTGTTCCCTGAGAACAGGGAACGAGACGCTGCGTCAGCTGATGCTACGGGGAACGATATACCCACGCCGCCATGCTGAAGGGAGTGCATGCCCCTTACTAGCAGTGACAACTGCCTGGACAAGAGTTCGAAAGAAAAGTCTGAACCACTCCCCCTCTGGTCACACTAGGCTGTCAGTGACAGCGGTCATAGCCCTAGCGATATGCCTAAGAGAGGACCTTATTACGTTTTTTTTATTTGAGGTCTCTTACCCTCGGCTGCTCAAAGGCCTGGGACCAACTACTTCAACAGAAGGGGTCCCTTTAAGGGAATGTGGCTAGGGGGCCCGAGGGCACCCCAGCTGGCCACTATTCGGGAAAACCTTCACCGAATGCCACCAGGGAGGCCTGACCTAGCATCACTTATGTGGGACACCCCAGCTAGGCCAACACTGTCTGTTTAGAAACAGAGCCTCTGGACTTTTGCTTACTCATGAGCATCCAGACTGAGGGACTGCAAACTGGCAGTGTCTTCCTCAAACCGGAACTCGGAGACGGGAATCCTGGAGAGCAGTACTCAGCATAGTGCTTTCTAACCCTTGCCAGCGAGGGGAGTCTCTTCTACTCGATCCTAGGATCTACTGAACACATATATTACAGGGGTGCTCAGGAGGCCGGACAGTCCTATGGGCTGATCTAACCGGGAGGCCCCGAGGGGGGGCCTTACCGTCTGATCAGGCTCAGGCGGCCGTAAGCTTGCAGACGACCCTCAGTGAGGGGAGCTCTTAAGCCTGCCTGGTAGGTAAACCATGCTGTAGGCTGGCAGGTCCCTGTCCTGAAGGGACCACGCAGCAGAAACGGCTTCTCGTCGTGCTAGAGCATGAGCCCGCCCTCGGGTATTGCCGACTAAGGCCGGGACCCAACAGAGGCAACCACTAGCTGTCAGCATAAAGCCAGTTATGTGTTCCCGTCCAAGGGACTCGTCCCCCCCCCAGGGAGGCCCGAAGGAGCCTCTAACTGGCACCGTTGAGGCTAGCTGTTAAAGGCCACAGGAAGGTGGCTTTACTGGTCCCCTCAGGGAGGCCTGTGAGGCCATCAACACCAGAAGCCATCCATGCTAGCTGCGCAAGTGTCCAAACAGTGGAGTTCGCCCTTAGGGAGGCCTGGCGAGGCCTACTACCTGGCAGCAAGGCCTGCTAATGGCTAGCTTGTCACCAAGACCGGATCCGGGAATCCCTTCTCAGGGAGGCCCAGAGGGGCCTACCACCTGACAGCACGTTACACCGGCTAACCGAGCGTCCGAGCTCGGGGGCTCACCCTCAGGAAGGACTGGAGAGGCCAGCTACCTGCTAGCCAGACGTGCAAACTGTGGGAAGTTACTGTGTTCCCGGAGCTCGCCTCCAAGGAGGCCTGTTTGAGGCCTCATGTACAGTCGAGAGTCTTTAGGGCGGCCTGGAGAGGCCTATTGCCGAATGGCAGCTCCCTGTTAGAGGCTCGGTGACAGACGGTGCTTATCCAATGGCAAATCCCACCGGGAAACCCTGCAGGGCTTACGACCTGCCAGCTACTAGTAGCCGGCACTGGGGCCGGGGAACGAGCCATGGCAACCATGCTCACTGTCATATGGAACTGCCTGCTAGCAGCTTGTGCTAGCCGTCCAGTGACTGGTGCCCAAGCACATCTGAAGCCCAGGAACACCCCCTTGGGGGAAGCCAGACGAGGCCTACTGCCACCCCAGCAGGCCTGTAGGGCCCTCTGTGCGACGGCGCTGTCTCCCAGGATGTGCCTACCAGCGTGGACCTAAAAACACATTGCCAACAGCAGTGCACTAAGCAAAAACGCCATGAACCCTCTAAAGCGAGAGAAGTACAACTTGCCTCCAGGGCGGCCGTCTGTTCATCCAGCGGCCCGCCGTCCATGCAAGGGCGTCAGCCATGGCAGTGTTTCGGCTCCAGGGGAGCATCCTACCAACCCATGCTAAGCAGATGGTTGTGAAGTACAGCTCAACCCGAGCCCTAGAAAGGTGGAGCAGAAGACATAGAGCAAGAAGTGAAGCATTCAACACATACTACCAACCGGCCGTCCCTCCCAGGATAAGGCCAGGGGCTGCCCAGAAGTGGCGGCCACAATAAGCTCTGGGGGGCGGGGTTAGCAAAGCTAGTCTAACTGCGCACAAGCGAAGAGACGCCTACCCCGTCCCACGACCACCGGCAAAGTCACAATCCATTCTGCTACACACCATTCTGCATTAATAACAGCCCCCAAACACAGTGAAAGGGGGGTGGGCATTGGCCGGGCGACCCTGAACTGAGGGGAGGCCGGGTAGGGATATAAGCTCCTGCAGATGTACTGACAGGAGCCCGGGGCAACTTGCCGGAGCACCTTGTCACCGCAAGACGCCACCGCCATCCCACCAGCAGCCTAGGCCAACTTGATGCAGTGCCCTCATGAGGGCCAGCCAGCATCGATCTGATAAAACCCAAAAACCAAGGCCCTAAAAAGGGCTGGGACAGACCTTACTGCAGTTCGTGCGCTAGTCTGACCTCATACACTCATCTAGATATTTCACTAGCAGAGGTGCTAACGCTACCCAGGTGTGGCTATGGGCCTAACAGTTCGACTAGGAAAATGCATATAAGTCTATATCGACGCTACATGCCCGCTGGCATGCGCGGTGGCCTCAACTGCTCATATTCACATATCCAGATGAGAAACTGCCTACCACAGACCACAGTGCTGCACTAGCAAAACATACAGCCTAACATAAACACAGTGTTTATCACAAACATCGTTCTAGCCACCCCACCGGGGAACTACAGGCCCAATCATCGTTTGACGTCCCCACCATGGGCCGATTGCAAGAAGCGCCTGGGAAGATGCTGAAGAAGAGGAGAAAAGTCCGTTGTAATTCTTAACTCACCCACCAGGGGAAGACCATATCATCCACGCCAACCGCGTTGTGATACACCTTTCCTCTTCTCTGGGAGTCAGCCTCTTTGCGCCCCACCCTCAACCACGGGGCGCACGAGAGGCGATGTTGGCCCTCAGGCCCCATCACTGGTCTATGACCGCGACGCCTCCCGCCTGCCTGGGACCAGGATCTCAGCTCCGTGCGGGTCCTCAGACACCACCGCACACGCTTTCTCGATGCTGGCCGTCGGGCCCTGCAATCGCTGGTGTGGTCCGCCGCCCTGCATCAGGGTTTTTATTTATTTATTTATTTTATTTTATTTTATTTTTGCCCTGATTGAGATTCCTCAGCAGACCCTCCCAGTATACTTGTAACACTGACATTGTTTTTTCTACGGTTCTTTGCGTTGACATGTACTAAACATGAGTGGAATTTGTACCGCAGCGCCACCACACCCTGATGGTCATGACAAGAACAGCATGTATAGTTATCTTTATTGAAGTGAATTAGATTTAAATTGCCGTCATACATGAATTAATTATATATTTATAACAATTTTACGTATAATAATCCATGATGATCACATTACAGAAAACTGAAATTGCACCTCAAAATAACACAGTGTCAATATTTTTGAGACCCCCCAAAATTTCTCAAATAATGTTTTCAGGGGAGCCCATGTCTTATTTAGGGGCGCCGAGCTCCTCCTAGCTCCCCCGTAGTTTATACCCTGCATGTATATGCATTTTAATTTCATGTTGGCCTTCACATTTGAGTCTGCATTGATTGGGAGTAGTGTTTAGCTCACTGTAGTTCGGGGACAACATTTTAATTAAACCTGATTATGCATCTCTGACCAAAACTATGAATTCAGACCCCCACACCCACTGAGCCCTTTGTACTGTAATTGTTAGTACTGATGTAAGGGAACGCCTAAGATCCTTCAGATTAATGGCATGCACATGGACAGTAATATGCAAGGGTGCGACCCAACAGAATATGTTAATATTTCTTATGAAATGTGTGTGTGAATATTTTCTGTTGGTGTTCGTGCTGTCTGATAATCACCCTGCATTGGATTTCAGATATAAGGGTCAAGTCTCATTCAGCCCCAGTCCAAGATGACCCGTTCTCCTCTGATTCAGCATATTGCAAAAGTGACACTCCCTCATCGGCTTACCTGATCAAAACATACAGTTTTTTCACACTCGTAGCCTGCAAATGAACTTCAATGTTTGGATCAGTTTGGATCAATGAGCTCTTCCTAACTGGCCCAGTCTGGCCCAAATGACGTAAAAGATTAGAGCTAGGGACAGAAAAGCAGGCAAGTTCAAGTAAGGGATATGCACTGGATGAACGTCATCACATCAGTCATCCATGGGCTGATTGATTATGTCCTTAGGCTTTCCTGAGGCACTGTGGACCTGGACACCAAACCTACTGACAGCCAAGCCTGACCCAAAAGCATTCTACAATATCCACCACAGGACAGTAGTGAGTGCTGAGTCGCTCAAAAATAGGAGCACATTCACAACTCTGATCATCACATTTAGAGCTGCCAAAACAGTCTGAGCCAACATGAGGTACTAGCAGCGTATCATCATCTTGGCCTGACTATGAGTGCCAAATATGTCATGTAAAGCTACTCAGATCTCAGCGATTAGAGGGAGGCTACAGGTTTTAAATGTGGGAGGTATAAGACACTCTCAGCATAAGAGTGAAGCTGTCTTTTTGGGAGATGTTACTGATATTAGCTGCAGGAGATCTTTTGAGTTGCAAAACAACAAAAGTATACTATGTGTACACCCCCTTCAAATTAATGCTTTTGGCTATTGCAGCTACACTTAAAATGAAAGTTGCATAAAGTCAAGCAAACAACCATGCACACATTTTTAGTGAAGTGAAGTGTACCTTTTCTTTTTTGGCAAAGATAAGTTTGACTTGTGTGATGAAGCCTGGACTCATAATCACACCATGTTCAATCATTTGACCAGAAGAGACCTCCACCCCCACCCCAACTGAGCCTGGTTTCTCCCAGGTTTTTTTTCTTCTCCATTTCAGTCCCCTAAAGGAGTTTGGGTGTCTTGCCATTGTCGCCTTTGGCTTGCTAAATTGGGGTTTAAAAGACACTTAATATTCAGAATCAGCAATATTACTAATTTGACTTTAGGGGTGTCCCTGACTAAGGATTTACACATTCGAATCAGAATTTTCGAATCTCTCTATAGTCGACCGATAGTCGAATCATCTATGTTTGTGTAAACCATAGACCAGAAAAAAATAAACTGTATAAACGGGTTGGGAAAGGCAGGATACTAGTCAGCAGGAGGCTAAGACTATTTTTATTTTACTTTACACATGGCACACAGCCACCACTTTTAATAAAGTGATCAAAACTATACACTACACATTCGTAAATTAACCGTTCTCTCATAACATTTAAAAGCCAAGATCGAAACACAGAACATCGCACAAATATATAAAAGAACATTTTGATAAATAAACCTAAAAACAATACCTGCCTAGAGAGGAAAAGAACACTTTGAGTGCGTTTATATGCGCGTTCTTAAGCCGATTGTGCCTATAGGGGGTCGTACACCGGTCTGAAGCTCAGCGCCATGTCTCAGGTATCTCACACCAGGCGGACGTGAACATTAAGCGCCGCGCGCGAGCTCAATTTTGAATCACTGCACGATGAGTGTATCTTGTAGTACAGGGTGAAATCAGTATATACATTCACGATTTGAGGGAAATATACATTTATCGCCGCAGACAGGTGTCGAATGCCGCCGTCGGTGTATGTGTTCGAATTTTAACGGCACGGCGTGTCCGGTGCGAAGCTCAGTGCCCTTAAAGGGGCGATCCCTCAGCGCCGCGACACGTCTTTATAACACTAAGATTGAGCACACCCATATTGCCAAAATGGTATAATCCTCGTTTCATAACACCCGCGAAGATTCGACCATGAGATCAGTGGTCGAATCCGGTCCTGCATATCGATTCATCGAATCTTCGACTATTAGGGGTCACCCCTATTTGACTTCATCAACACTATCTGATGAGAACAAAACTTAACCACTTAAACTCTGCAGACCCTGTATAGCGGACCTGGCATAACATTGTCATGTATATACTTTCAAATTTAAATGTCTGTGGAGGAGCTCTGACCTCATATGTGGAGCCATTTGAATGCTTGAGAGTCTCTACTTTCTGGAGATGTGCCTCACTTTGGCTTTTGTTTTAAACAAAGTGTGTATTTACACTGAATTATTCTGGTACCATTTCCACCTTGATTTGGCCTACCCAAATTGAAAAGCTTCCCATACACACATACAGTGGTTTAAGTTCAACATGTTGGTGTCATTTTACAGGAAACCCTTTGAAGTTACAGATTTAAGATTTTTTTTTGAGTGTTATAAATTCATTTTTGAAAGTGTGTAATTCAGGCCTTGTGAGCTCTAGCACCCTGCAAACAGTTTGGGCTGTTTCCAGCATATTAAATAAATTAATGACACTGGGATATTGCATTTATACCACTCTATATGGTGGGGTGGAGGGGTGTAGCAGGGCAAGGGGAGGAGGGGTCTTAGGGGTCTACTATTTTCTGGAATTTAGTGGAAACAGCCCAAACTGTCTGCAGGGTGCTAGAACACACAGAACTTTAATACATCTTAGACAACATATACTCATGTGTATAACTTTTAGCAGTGTTTTATGTAACTACAAAGGGTTTCCTGTAAAATGACACCAAAATGTTAAACTTAGACCACTGTATGTGTGTATGGGGAGCTTTTCAATTTGGGTAGGCCAAATCCAGGCGGAAATCCCAAAAATGGTACCAGATCTTAAGCAGAATTGAGCTGGATGATGATACAATTGTCTTAATTTGTCTCATAATTGATGAATTTTCAACTGACACTTATTAAACTGAACTGAATGAACAATGAACAAAATAATACTATTGTTTTATGTAAAGCTGCTTATAGCGGAAATTGACTTGTTTCATAATTGACAAACTTTTATTGAATTGAACTGACTCAACACTAAGCCGACTTGAGCTGAATAATTACACTATTGGCTTTTTAGAGCTGCTTTACAGCAGAATTTTAATTAGTTTCCTATTTGTTCAAGTTTGTGTCATTGATTCTGTTATTTTCCTGTTTATTAATGTGAAGCTGCTTTGAAACAATCTGTATTGTTTAAAGTGCTATATAAATAAAGGTAACTTGACTTGACATTACAAAGTGAGGTTCGTGCTTTCTGGGTCTGGTTTAGGAGAATTTGGCTGGCTTTAACATATCCCAGACCTGAACTCCAGTGAACACCTCTGGGATGAATTGGACCAACTCTGAACCAGGCCTCACAACCCAACATCTCATCATCTCAGTGATGCTCGTGTGTCTGAATATGAGTAAATCCCTCAAGCCATTTTCAACTCTAGTGGAAAACATTCCCAAAAGTTAGAGCTATTATAGAAGTAAAGGGATTCTTGATGAGTGCTTTGGGTACCCTTCAGTGGACTGCAAAAAACAGATTTTAAAATGATATCTATGTATCTGCACATCTTTTTGCACCTCATATACTGCCCTCATGTAATAGGATAAATAAACACATAATTTCACAATGTTTATGATTTTTTTTTATAGAACCCAAAATAATATTTTTCGAAGAATGTTGGGAACCAAACAATTTTGGAGCCCACTGACTTTCAATGAATAAATAAAACACCAAGATATATCTCAAAATATCATCTTTTAAGTTCCACAGATGAAAGTCATAGAGGTTTGAAATAACATGAGGGAGAGTAAATGATGACAGAAGTTTTATAATTGGGTGAATTGTCCTCTTTAATTTTGATCAGCAATCATTTGTGAACCATTGACGGCCAAGCGAAACAAACAGGCAAAACAGCAGAATAGCTTTTTTTGAGAGCAATGTTCCTGAGATAGCAAATTAGATCCCATATGCAAGTGCTTAGGGGTAGAAAAGGAGAGAAAAATAGTGTTGGCCATCTGTGTGCTATTTAGATTGATCCCAGCAGCCATGGCTGTTTAATTCAAAAACTGTCAGGGAGTGTCATTAGGTGCGGCCATTTTCAGGCTTCAGATTTCATTAGCCACAGGAAGGCCCACATTACCCTCAGGATTAATGTCAAGCCTCTTGATACAGCTCTGAAGCTGTGGAGTGCTTAGAGGAACATCTCTGACCTTTTTGCGTAAATACACTGATTCATTAAAGATTATGTAGACCACACGAAAACTTGTAAACAGTTGAAGAGTTATACACATATGTCCTGTAAAGTTAGCCTTGCTGCTCTGGGGAAAGAAAATTGGTTCCTGAAGCCCTGGTCCCTTTTTTTCTATAAAAGTCAAATGTTGTGTGAACAATGTTCTTCAAAATATCTTCTTTTGTGTTCTTAGAAGAAAGAAAAGTCATGCAGGTTTGGGTGAACTATCCCTTTAAAAAAAAATCCAAAACATCCTGCATGCTTTTTTTTCATCCATCCGAAGTGTCTTTGTTGTTTTCTTATTCAAAATTGCATCATGAGCTAAAACCGCAACAGCCTGTGTGATAGTGTCTTTGGCCTTCCTTCCTTTTTTCTGCTAAAACCTCTTTCTTGCAGTTATCAGGAGGAAGAAGCAGTTGTTACGTCAAGGCCAAAGCCAACAGAGAGCATGATAACTCAGTGAGGATGAGAGGAGTCATCACTTTTCCTGTTTTAATTAGTAACATTAGTTCCTCAACTGGCAATCATGTCATCTGCTTCCTTCCAGGCGTTGATTGTAAAGTGAGGACTGCGTCACACAGACCACACGGGTAAGATATGGTGTGTTTTTAAGACGAAATACTGTTTTTTTTTTTGCTCCCACGTTCGAGTAAAAGATATTCCACAGAACCCGGAATATGATAAATTCAGAAGTGCAATATTCTGACAGCTGCAATAATGAAATACAATTTTCACACGGGCCCAATTGAGACACAATCAAGCCCTTGCTCTCTAACCCAGGCTCAACATGTTGATGTTTCTAGAAGCTTTGCTGAATTATAAAGCTGCTTCCACTCATGGGGTTTCAATTTTACCTGATTCAGGAGGTTGTTAAATGTGCACGATCATGGAGTCATTTATCACACGGTCACTGTGCGAGAGTCCCAGTATACAGTTCCAGGTGCACTTGTACTGCACACAAATCAGGGAATGGTCGCAACTACATGTGATTCAGAGCAGTCTGGATGTCATAAAGAATATGCATCATACCCCCGTTTTAAGGTCAAACATATGCAAGGTCTGAAAAGACCTGTTTTTCCTTCTGCTCCACTGTAGATGTGTTCATTAACCCAGGATCTTCAAGAGCATGCCCATATATATGTCCAGAATGCTTTTAAAGGGAGAAGACCTTTTGAACTGTGAATTTACATCTCATTTACGTCATAATTCGTCATTTAAAACTTCAGAAGACTGCTTGACAGGTTTTAAACAGAACTCAAGACAGCTGAAAAGAGTTCTGTGTTCAGGTACTGACTCAAATGTCAGTGCAAGTGTTCAAATTGTGCATATCTATTTCTTCAGTGTAGCGTATCACATTTGTAAAGAATTTAACTGTTCTTGTCTCAATACCTCTTAACAATCCCAGTTCCTTAACAGCTGTTCTCGTAAAGCTTGTAAATGCTAAATAAATATACTCCATAATGATAATATCTGTAAGCTGTTTGTTTGATACACAAAAAGAGCCAGTTTATAGACCTTATTCAGAGCGGAGCCATGACAGGTACGAAAGCGAGGCTGTGAGGGACAGACCAACTGTGTTTTCAATGGCATCCACTTTAAAAAAGCAGTTTGAAACTCCTATACATCATTTTCCACAGCTCATGTTGTCATGTTTTTTTGTCTACTGAAATTTCTTGTTAGTGTTTTGTCAGCAGAACAATCCAAACACACGTTAAATAACAGTACAACCCTAGTTATGCTGTATGTTTGACTCACCCAAAAAAATAACCAGCTTTGAAGAGTCATTCATTCTGGAACCGGTTCTGATTAAGAAAGGTGAAGGTGTCTTTATTTTCATGCAATGAAATCTCCAGTCATGCCAGTAACCTAATAAAAGCACAGAGAAGGTCGTCTCATGCATATTAAGTTCATATCACCAGCATAATACCACTCATCCACCTTCTCAATGCAAACACTGACTTTTATTAATCTGAGTGAAGTTCTATGAGCATCTCTGCCCACGAATGAATTACCCACATGCTTCTTGAATCCCGTGTATTGGTATTATCAGTTTGTCATAGGTCACGCTTCCTGATGCTATTTTGAGATGCTGTCAACAAGTGTTGTTCTACATCCTGTGGTGGAAAAAGTCTGATTATGACTATAGTTAACGCTGAGCAGCTTATTGAGTTTCCCCCAGGAAACCTCCCCCGTGAATCACTAAAAGCTGTGCTGAAGGCAGTCACTGTGGAGACTTCAATTACTGGCGTGTCCCAGTCGGCTGATTTCTAACTGTGGCCAGCAAATTAGAAAAAGGTGGAGGGAGGCAGAGAGAGAGTGAAATTTTTAAAAAATCCTAGGGTTTGAAATTTGGATACAGAGGAATGACAGGATACTAAAGGAGACCGTGAGTTTATCTAAGTTAAGTAGTTAGAAGCAGAGGTAACCTTTTGTTCACATGTTGGCTACAGGCCAGGCGTCTGCACCATAGGATTCAGTTCATAATCCTGCATATGACTGATTTATGGCTCACATTATCAACTGTTGACTACAAATGAGTCTTTTTCCTTTGTGGAGACAGGGCTGTGAAAATGCAGACAAAGATGTCCTACATGTTTTCTAATTTAGGGCAGCACACTTCATCATGAGTGTAATTGTGTGGTTTTTAAAGATGATTAGGGAGGGTTCGTTGCAGTAGTAGACATTATTAGACCTTCTCTTTACGTGCAGAAGTCAGGCCAGAATGGGCTTGTTCACACACAGACGTGTAGAAGATTGTGTGTTCAGTTCTAGCTGAAGAAGAATTGGGAATTTAGAAATTACTGTTCACCACTGTTGCTAAAGTCATTAGGATTTGATTTTTTTTCTTAAGTTATTTTGAAAAAAATGAATTAAGCTGCACAACTGATTTAAATAGTTTAAATAATTCTGTTTATTTTTGAATATCTTGGTGAGCATAAAAGACTTTTGACCCCAAATGTCTGAACGGTTGTGTATACACCATGTTTCCTAACATTATATTGATTTTTGTCTTCCACAGAATAAAGAAAGTCACTCAGGTTTGGAATGACATAATGGTGAGTTGATTAGGACAGAATGTTTAATTGTTAAGTGAACAGTTCCTTTAAGATGTGTGTGTGTGTGTGAGGGACAGCTGTTGGAGTCATCACTGCTTATGATGATGATTTTCAAGGGTTTCAGCTTTTATTCGTTTTAAATAAAGGCAAAAGCCTGCACTCCAAATCAAATCATTGTCCATCATCTGGTTAAATGAATGTAGTTGATGGTTATCAAATTTGTTCAACATGTCATGTTTTATCCTTTTGTGATTTTTTTTTGTATTTTTTTTCTGCTCTTCATATAGGCACTTATGGCTGATTAGTTTGAGAATATCACTTATTTTCATGCAGTCTCAACTAAAACGGCACATCTAGCTATTTATAGTGAGTGTGTCATATTTTGTGCTATTCAGGGTACAGTTTTTCTATTTTTAACACCTCCACAGATTTGAATTTTCCCCAGTGCCCATGAGGAGACACGAGAGCACTATTTACCTTTAGATTACTGTATAGGCCAAAATATGTGGTGCTTCTTTGTCAGTGTCTTCTTACAACACACTAGAACGATTAAATTAATCCTAGCAGATTTGTTTTTAGTGCATCTTTCACTGTCAGTTGTGGGAACATGAAGTAGGCAGCTACACATGGCTGCCTCTGTGAACCCACAGCCTTTTTGGGTAAAAATATTTTAATTATTAGCATTGACATGTTAGCCCATGACGGCAAGCAGTTACTTACCTGCACCATGAGAATGTGATGTTTTCCCAGCACAAGATGGGATACCTTTCCCATCTTCCAACCCTTTTCAAAGCACTCGTCAGTCTGACCCTAACGATCAGCCCAGTGCAGCCGTACATCTGGTGCAGATGTAGCAGTCTCTCACTGAATCGGGGGAGCTGGATGTCTGCCAAGCAGTGAATGTGCTTCCTGGTGTCTGTGGCCAATAGAGAGAGTAAACACACACAGGTACTAGAATTTGAGCCAAAAGCCATCAGCACCCCGACTGCAAGAGGCCAGGCCTCAGTGATGTGGGTGATCACTTCAAACAGGATCTAAAGAATGTGTAAAACACATGGCATTCAATCACAGGCATTTGTGACCAGGTGCAGAGAGGTGTGCAATATTACAGCCCAATGCCAAAACGCTGATTAAACCTATGGAACATGTCAAAGATCATGAACATAATGTATCTGACAGATTTTCAAATCAAAGTCTACTGAGTTCAAGCTCATGTCACCTTTGAAATGCTTCCCCCCCCCACTGAGTTACATTGCAGTGCCGTGAGGTATTTCTTTAACGTCACTCAGGTGTAGAGTAATGTAATATAGGCCTGGTTTCACAAACAGGGCTTAAATTAAGCCAGGTTTAGGCCTTAGTTTATTTAGGACATTTAAGTAGCTTTTATAAGCGTGTCTTAGGGAGAAAAAGAAGCATTAATTGTGTGTGTGTGTGTGTGTGTGTGTGTGTGTGTGTGTGTGTGTGTGTGTGTGTGTGTGTGTGTGTGTGTGTGTGTGTGTATATCCAGGTTAAGTGGCATAAAAGTTAAACAGTAAAATCGTAAAAATCGGCTTGAATTCAAAAGCATGTTTGATATTGGATAAATCTACATCTAAAATCTGAACTTTACATAATACGATAATTTTTATGATACTTTTAAAATTGGCGTGTATTCTTTGGTTAAAAAATCAAACTCATTTACATTTTACATATTTGATCAAACTTAAAATCAAACTTCTGATCAATCAAATAAAAAAAATAAAAAAAGTTAGTTTTTTTCAAATTCAAATATAGAATCTGGTTTATACCAGAGGATCCATACATGCAATAATACAAATTAGTTAATTGTTTTTTCAATTGCTTAAAGAGGGGTTTTTTTTCACTCAAAAAAAATGTTTATATACAAGTTAAATGAAATGTTTCCTTCTTCACTTTGATTCATGTAATTATTTCATTGACCTTCCTCTTTTCTTCATCCTTTCTTTATGACAAAACTGCCTGAAGATATGTGACATTTTGTCCTTTTACCCTGGCAGACATCACAGAGAAGACAGATGTGATGGCTGTTTCAGAAGATCAGAGAGTGAGAAGCCCCAAACGCTGCTCTGTAAGCTCCAAAGCTCAACGGGGAGCTCCTCATATGTCTACATGAAAAACCAAACTGGCTGGTGAGTGTTGGTCTTTGTGATTCAGTCTGTTAGATTCTGAGATGCCCCATGCCTGCAAAAGATCAAATCATTTCCTCCCAACCAGATTAGACATGTTAGCAGGGGGTATGAAACATGCTCACAAGCTTATATTAAAATGCCTTCATCCTCTCTGACAAGCCTCTTTGAATAGAAGAACACTCACTCTTAAAAGATTAACCAGTGGCAAAATATCTCAGAAGAACTAATAAAGAATTTGCTGGAGGATTTGCTTCCTTTTAAGAAAATAAATGTTTGTATGTTATTTTAGGCCACTTTTAGTAGGCTGAACTTGATGCAGTGAAGAACAACGCTTCTCAGATGTTGTATGATGGTCATTGTATTAGTTTGAGAGAGGATTACCGCTTAAATCTGTTTGAGTATGTGCCCCATTTAATCTAGCTGAGAAGAGCAAATGGAGTTTGTCTAAAGACATCCTGACCATTGATCCCTCTTATATGGCTAATTGCCTAAATCTGATTGGTGTGAACATGCTGCATGCCATTCATCTGAGACGGTCTCATCCTGGCCTAAAAGGTGATGCATGGTTCAACCTTCATTCACTTAACACGTTTTGTGTAGCTAACCAGATACAAAACAAAGCCTTGTTGAAACATCACAGCATATGTTGGATAATGAGACTCAGCTGTCCTGTCGGTTTCTCTGACATACCCTTCTTAATCTCATGATGGCTCTGAGGATAATGGGGGTATTTCGCTGGAGATACAGACAGACAGATAGCGGGCACTGTCGCAGGCTAAGCCAGCAAAGTTAATGCTCGGGGCGGGTTCCTCCGCATTTGCCTGCCATCTGTCGCTCAGGCAGAAGTCCAGCAGTACGACAGGGCGTCCACCTGGGAAGGTAGTTGCATGCGCCATCCTTCTCTATATGTCTGTAGATACTCACCACTGCCCCCTAGTAAGACCTTAAAGGTCCCATGGCATGAAATTTTAATTTTATGAGGTTTTTCAACATTAATATGAGTTCCCCTAGCCTGAATGTTGTTCTGGCTGTCTTTCTCTGCCTTTGAGAAATTGAGAGCTCAGATGAGCTGATCCTGAAATCTCCTGTTATGACATCATACCAGGAAAGGTTTCCTCCCCTTCCTCTGTTTTGCCCGCCCAGATAATTAGTAGAGAATGGATTCAGTTTATCAGTAGCAATGTCAGCACAGGCTTTACCATATGGATTCGACAGCACTGCCACAAACAGTGAGTAACAGTGTTCATTAATGCCTGATCTGGGATCAGTGAGTTCTGATGTGTAGCTAATCATTCAACTTCACACAGACTTTCTTTCTAAATAATTTAGAAAGAAATTACTGTCAGTCCCGCCGCTGGCAGTTTTGATGCATCAGTGAATCAAGCCAGTGACTAAAACAATCAACTTCACGTCATTTTGTTAGCAGCATGAAACAATTGTGTTATTTAAGTGATTAAACTATGGAGAGTGACCAAAGAACACTCTTTATAATGTTTGGATCTGTCAATCACATTTATATCTGCAGTGCACACTTGTCTAAACTGCCGTTTGAATGACGCTGCTCAACAGAAGCTCTTACTGTATTCATGTCGATGTCGTGTTTTTTGTTAGTTGTGGTGAAAGCATTTTGTGAGAGAAATAACATTGCAAAGTTCACTTGTGTTTATTCAGAGCTCTCAGATATAAAAATATAAACTCGCATGTGCAACAACTCGGTACAATAACAGTTCCTTAGCAATCTTTCCCCAGCTCGCCGTCTCTGGACTGGCAGTGCTGTAGCTGCTTAGCCTAGAAATCTAGATGCACCCTAGCGGCAGCAAATCTAATCTGCCACGAATATCGTCTAGCAACTCTCAATACATGTCTGAGCTATAGAAACCAACTTCACGCTTCACGTTGCTCTGGTTGGTTGTAGCGCTATCCTATAGCAGAGGGAGTTTGAAAGACAACCTTTTATCCCGCCCCTCGGATTGAGCCCTGTCAACGGTGAGATTCCAGACCAAAAATCTCAATGTGGGTCTGGCTTGTCAGGCTAGCAGCTGCTGCTTGTGCCTCACTAAACCACGCCCCCTCCGCCACATAATCTCATTTCAAATGCAAAGATGTCAGCCAATCACAACAGAGGGTGTTTTCAATGAAGACTAACAGTAGACACGCCCCTTGAAGCAGAGCATTCCAGCCAGAGGGCTAATATAAGTATAGAATAAATAACTTTTATTTCTAAATTATGTCATTTTTTGATGTAAAAACCATACTAACAATATAAGTACACCCCAGGAAATTGAATTTTGAGCAGGGATGTGCAAATCTACAAGTTTTCATATCTAAGGAGTTCACAAAGTCAGGTCTTTATTTATATAGCACATTATACATTACAGATTTTTTCAAAGCAGCTTCACCATAATAAACAAGATAACAACAGTGGCAACGTTGTGAATTTCAGCAATTATGGAACAAATTCAATTGTAAAAAATCGTGTCATTATTTAGCTAAAGTTCGTTCAATGATAATTTGTTTCCGTTTCTATAACAGTGTCGATGTTGCAAAAGACGCAAGTTCGTAATTGAACAGAACAGTCTTGAGATTTTGGAATAGGGCCACAGTGTTCACCATGTGCAGGAATTTCACATCAATAGTGGAACACTGGTTTGTTTTGTTGCGGTGAACTCTTGTAGGTTTTACGACATGTTTACAAGTGTTGGTTGGTACATATCTTTGGTTTTGTTGTGTTTGGCATCAGAAAAAAAGGAATTGTTCTGTGGTTTTTGACATAAAAGCTTCATTGCAAAATATTGCCAGCACGTAGCCTGCCACAAGTATGTGAGCATTTTTTTTATTTGATTTATGGACAGTAAGTGTGGGAAGGGTGCCAGTTGGTACCCTATAAAGAACCTACATACTGTGAAAGATATAAAAAAACATTTTAAACCTAACTAATTAGTTGGTTAGTCACCTATTCTGACCCATCCCTATCTGGAATAGAACTAATTTGGACAAAAGAATAGACTTAAAGTTATAGTTTACCCAAAAATGAATGTTCTGTAATCATTTATTCATCCTCATGTCATTCCAAACCTGTATGACTTTCATCTGCGAAACATTAAAGAAGATATTTCGGGTCGGGAACCAAACCATTGTCTTTCATTATATGAACAGAAGCACTGAAGCATTTTTTAAAATATTATCTTTTATGAAAGTCATATAGGTTTGAAACGACATGATGGTGAGTAAATTATGACATTTTCCATGTTGGGGTGAAATGTTCCTTTTAATCTTTATCTTAGACTGTTCTGGTTTGTTCAGAAACTTCTTTAAAAATGTGAAAAACATAGCATGAAGATTTAACAGTTTGTATCTCTTAGTTTAATGTAGTGACGTTGTGTTATGGGCAAAGGTTTTTGCTATCTAGTTGAATTTTATAGATCTGCTCTTAATGCCCTGTCAATACCCAGCCTTTCTCTCTGATCATAGGACACAGGATTGACTGGCTATGTAGACCTCAGCCGCTATCAGTTGCTCAGCAGTGTATATAATATTGTTAGTGAATATTATGAGAGTCAGTGGGGTCCCTTAACGCAGCCTCAATACAAGCTCACCAAAGTTTCTCTTGGATCTGTCACCCTGTAGAGATGAGGAGGGGGGAGGCATCATAAATCACTTTGTCACTTTAGCCTGAGGTTCCCCTCAGCCACCATCACTTTGTAAGTTGCTATTTTCCTCCAGGAGGCTGCTAGTGTGTTTCTGAAAGCATTGCATGTTCCCTACAGATGATCTTGCGTGGGAAGCTGACTCAGGGCTTGGGCACAAAGCACGCTGTCAAAAACCCTACATAAGCTGGATGGTAATGTCTTCATGCCTGAGCATGAGTTAACGTATTAGACCTGCTTCACAGGTTTAGATGCAGTATGTACACATTTTAATGCTATTATAGAATTAATTTTTCATTTCAGAAGAGACATTTAAATCATGCAAACCATGACATAGTTTGTTTTGCTGCGGTTTAGTTTACATTACAGCCTAAACAATTGCAGCCATGGTGAAAGTGTTAGCATGCATAATTGCGATTACTCTTAAGGCGTGTCACCTCTGGGTACAGGTTCTTTGATTTGGATCAGGTGCTGCATTGCAACATAATTTAAATAGGCCTATAAATTGGTTAAAAAGTTTACCTGTAATTGAATTAATTACATGAATTGGCAATTCATTTTAAAGTATTTCTTTTTATTAAAAACAAGGGTGTCCCTGCTCCAAAGGTTGAATTTCTTCTAAATGTATGTACAGTTGGGGGCATGATTAATTGATAGTGAATGTATTATAATCACAATATAATAATTAAAAATCGTAAATAACTGTTTAATAAGCATTAATAAAAATACATTGATAAATTGTTATATTTATTATATTATATAATTTTATTATTGTTTTTTAAAATAAATCAAAGTTATTAAAAATAAAAGTTATTTATTTGTTAAGCATTATTAAGGGTGCGTGGTTCATTTATAATCAATACAATGCTTATATTAGAAATTATAATTAATATTTAAAAAAATATATATTTATAATTTATAATTATTTTTATTAGTGTTTTTACTTGGGTTACATTCTGTAAAAATTAAATACATTTTAAAATATTAAATATTTGTTTATGAATAAGTACATATTTTAAAAATGTTAAGTTGAAAGCCTTACTTTTTAGAAATGATTAATACATACATGCAACTTCTTGCAAATGTCTCTGTCTCAGTCTGACCTAGAGCCAGACTTTTAGTGATGAGAAAATGCAGCTGGTCTCAAGTCTGGGGCTCCTGGATCATTTTCTCTACATACATTTTTAAGAAAGTTGGTGTTGATTGACAGGTAAACTTTCTGCCCCTTTTCAGTCAGGGTTCAATGCGGATGTCTGGTTAATGAGGTTGACTTCAAGGATTATAATCAGAGGGGGGATATTACTGACCATATGTGTCAGCGCAGATGAGCGAACCTCCCAGGTTCGTGGTGTCAAAAGGATATTTTTTGGTTTCCTTGCCATTCTTATTTACCATA
The DNA here is from genome assembly GCF_024679245.1 of Pseudorasbora parva. Lineage (NCBI taxonomy): Eukaryota > Metazoa > Chordata > Actinopteri > Cypriniformes > Gobionidae > Pseudorasbora > Pseudorasbora parva. The sequence goes on from NC_090182.1 coordinate 25,591,976, forward strand.
GAGCTAAACGGATCGTGTCACAGCCCCCCAGGGGTGACTTAAACAGCCTAACGTCTATGACAGATAAGTTATGCTAAACAGATTATTCATGTTTGCAAGACCTTAGAGGCACAGCATGGCCCTTCTGGAGAACCAGATCATCATATCTTTGCTTTCAGCATCCGTGGCAAGACCAGAAAATTTATTGTAATAGGTTCATAAAGGGCTTAACTCAGCTAACGAATCTAAGGTGCATCTTTCCACTGGGATGATTAACGGAATAATTTACTCAAAAATGTCATTTTAAACCCATATAACTTTAATAGTTTATGGGTGAACTGTTCCTTTAAATGGCCATTTTTGCACTCTGATTTCATTTGTCTGTTGGTATGCTCACCTATTGCTCTTCGGACAAAACATTTGATGAGAAAACCAGAGAGAAAAAAGAGAGATGGGGCAAAAACAGAAATGTGAAAAGGAAAAAATAAAAATGCGCCCTCAGAAGCGCACTGTGACATATGGAAGCTATCACAGGGCTATGCTCCCATCTGTGTCCACAGCCGCGGCTCGCTGGCACCCAAAAGCCACTGCGCAGGATGGGAGTAATCCATGGAAGAGGATCCTTGGGATTGTGATGGGACTCAAAGTTCCCTGGAGACAGAGATTTAACCAGGAAGAGGGGAAGAAGTAGATGGATTATAATGGTGTAGGGTGAAGTGCAGATGTTCAGTGCTATTTACAGAAAACAGGTGCCCAGGCAAGGTCTTGCTTTTTGTCGGTCATGAATACTCCTCTTGTGATGTTAGTGCCAAATATTGTGTTTGGAAAGGTTGCAACACAAAGTCTGTTGCCGCTGTGTGTGTGTACAGTGGAATTGAATTGACTGTCTGTTCTAAAAAAAAGTCCCATATAAATTTCAGCCCTTATGTTTAAAGGGTAAGTTCAACCAAAATTGAAAATTCTCTAATTAATGACTTACCCTAAAGTCGTTCGACACCTGTAAGACCTCTGTTCATCTTCGGAACACAAATGAAGATATTTTTGTTGACATCGGATGGCTCAGACAGGCCTTCATTGACACCAATGTCATTTCCTCTCTCAAGACCCATAAAAGGCACTAAGACGTCGTTACAAAGCCCATCTCACTACAGTGATTCTAGAGTCCTTTTATGAAGCAACGAGAGTAGTTTTTGTGTGTAAAAAAACTAAATAATGACTTGTATAGTGATGGGCCGATATCAAAACAAAGATTCGAAAGGTAATGAATCCGCGTAACGATTCAGGATTTGGATCGCCAATGGCTCGTGATTGTGGCAGTTTTTTTTCACACGATCCGAATCATGAATCAATAAGCTGATTAAAGACTGTTCAAATCTTTGTTTTGAATTCTGCCCATCACTATATAAGCATTTATTTGTTTTTTGAGCACAAAAACTACTCTTGTTGCTTCATAAAATGATTGTAGTCACTGTAGTGAGATGGACTTTTTAACGACGTCTTTAGTGCCTTTTTTGGGTCTTGAGAGAGGAAATGACATTGGTGTCAATGAAGGCCTTTTTGAGCCATCAGATTTCTACAAAAATATCTTCATTTGTGTTCCGAAGATGAACAGAGGTCTTGCAGTTGTCGAAGGACATGAGGGTAAGTAATTAATGAGAGAATTTTCATTATGGGGTAAACTAACTCTTTAAGTAAAGGAACGATCCTAAAGGCATGAATTAAAATTACACAAATAAGACCAGAATCCACGTAACTTAAGATTCCCATGTGTAAAACTTTAACTTTATGGAACACTTTATTCCTGCAGGTTTAATCATAATATAACATTGAATTTCACCTCTCTACCATATTTTGTTCCTTTGTTGTTAGGAAATGAAAAAAGACTAACGATGCAGGGAACATCCTGTTTAACGCAACATAAGTTTGAGAATTCTGTGCGCCGTATTTCTAAATGCTCTTGAAGGCACCGGTTAAGTGTTTGGTTCATGTGCGGTTTTGCTCTACTTGTCTGCTTCATGAGTCATTGGGATGTCGAGTGCCCCCCTGTCTCAACCTCTTTTCCTGCCCTGTTACTCACTGGACCACTTCAAGTTTTCTCGGAGTGAAAAATTTATTGCAGGTTGGTAAATTTTTTATGGCTGCATTTCGGTGGACCTCTGATGGCGTGCTGCATTCTGTATCAATCCGACGGCGACCAGCCCTTAACATTCTCACAAGCAGTCCCGTGAGGCCGTCTGACGCACACCTCTGAAAAAGTTACACAGAGTGAGCGCTGTCCTGTCTGATAAATCCCTGTGGAACAGACGTCTGTGATTTACTGCATGTCAGGAGGGCCTTTCTGGAACCAATGGCCATACCAGACAAGTGGAAGTTTGTCGTTCCAAACACACTACATGCTACAAATGATTTGTATAAGCAAATTTATTCTTTTGGGCTTCCTTTCGGATGACCTCCCGTGTGTACCTCTTTTCAGTCTTACTCAGGACAGCAGAGCATTTGCCTCCGTCCATGATGTAGGGACCGAGCTTTACCCTCTAAACTGTGCACTTAGTGTCAAGTACAACAGCTGCTGTTGTTATTACCTATCGTCTCTCATAATGCTATTAGAAAACATGGACATGCATTTATTTTAATAAACAAATTGCATTGTTCAAAATTATTTTTATATCAACCCCCATCAACCATTTTTTAACTCCACCCAATTCCATTACGGTAACAAAAAGTAAACATTTTAAATGAGTTTGGATATTATTGTATAAATACATAAAACATGAACAAGTAAAAACATAATAGAAAGCGCATGTTTTTAAAAACACATAAAAATAGTGTTTTTTTCTTTTCTTTTATTCCGTGTGTTTTTAAGCATTTAGAGGAACGTTTTTGAGTAAATGTTATATAGGCCAATAAAATAAAACGAGACTGCTGATTCATTTGACACCGTTTTGTCATTTAACATTAACTGAAACATAAACCACGTGCAGAATGTTTTTTTTTTCTCTATAAATCCTCTATATTTGTACAGAGATATTTTAAAAAGTTTAGATTCAGTAAGATATTTTTTTTAAAGAAATTAATACATTTATACAACATGGATGATTTGTTAAATTGAATTGATCAAAAGTGATCGTAAAGATATTTGCAATAGATTTCTATTACAAATAAATTCTGTTGCTTTGAACTTTCCATTCATCAAAGAATCCTGAAAAAATAGCGCCACAACTTTTGCACAGACTAGCAAATCATCATATTAGAATGACTTCTGAGGGATCATGTGACACTGAAGACGGGAGTAACAATGGTTAAAATGAGTAAATGATTGATTAATATTTATATTTTTTTGTGTTTTCGTGTGTGTGTGAGTGTGTGCGTGTGTTTGACCTGAGCTCGTAGACCTCCCCTAAGGCTACACTCCTTGGGCCCCTGTGTTAACACCTCTCAGTGCTGGACACACCTGTCATTGATTAGCGTGAGTGTGTAACCAATGCGGTATGCCTTCCCTCATAAAACAATACATCCAATTTCAACTTTGCTACGAGCTGACCCAACGTATACAGTTATTTTAAACACAAGTACAACCATACTAAATTGTAATTTTCCTCCCTAAAGCCACGGAAATTTTATTGGCTGTAATGCAGTTTGTTGTGTGGATGAGTGCATGTGTATGTGCTTATAGAGGCCCCACTAATGTGGCTCATATAACATGCATCATGGTGATGGTAAACCTTCATTTCACTGCACTATATTTGTTGTTGCAGCTCCGTCTGTGACCACATCCCTCAACTACAGCGCTCTGCAAAAAAGAACAGCTGCTCCTCTTCGCACCATGCTTTGAATGTATGCACCAGTCCCCGGCCCGCAAAGTAGATCCCCATGTCAAAACCTCAGGAAGACGCCGGTCCCACAGGAACCAGGCTGACCACCACCATCTGGACTTGACGAGCTTGTCAGCCGCATGCAGCAGGCCACCTTCTTTTCTTATCATCAGGAAGTTTTGGGAGGTATTTCTATTTGTTTGTTTTGCAAATGTATTTGTTTCCGCTAATGCAAACAATTAGGTGACATCCTATGACAGAAAGAGCACTGGTCTGGCTGCAGATGCACATGTTGCATGGAGTTCTACAGTAATGGGCTCATCAATCAATGCAGTCTGTTGAAACACTGTGACAACATAACAGAGGCTTCATCAGTGACTGAGGTGACCATGCTCATGGTTGACATTTTGGACAATAAACAGGATGCTTATAGCTCATTTTATTACAATTTAGTACATTTTAAAATGTGATTTATTTTTGGGATGGCAAAGCTGAAAGTCTTCAGTGTCACATGATCCTTCAGAAATCTGATATGAAAAGCTAATATACTGATTTGGTGCTCAAGGTTTCCACAATTTTTTTTACATAGAGAATCTACGGTGGCAGACATAGGACAAAGATGAAATCATCTGAGACAACATAAAGTAGCTATCACTCAGTAGAGCAGTTTGACTGTTTAGGGCTATTGTAGAAACATGACTGTGCCAAATGGTGACTTCACTGTAAGGGGACCTGCGGTACTCATACAGTGGGGCAAAAAAGTCTTTAGTCAGCCAGCAATTGTGGAAGTTCTCCCACTTAAAAAGACGAGAGAGGCCTGTCATTTTCATCATAGTTATACTTCAACTATGAGAGACAGAATGAGAAAAAAATCCAAAAAATCATATTGTCTGATTTTTAAAGATTTTATTTGCAAATTATGGTGGAAAATAAGTATCTGGTAATTAACAAAAGTTAATCCCAATACTTTGTTATATACCCTTTGTTGGCAATGAGAGAGGTCAAACGTTTTCTGTAAGTCTCCACAAGGTTTTTACACACTGTTGCTGGTATTTTGGCCATTCCTCCATGCAGATCTCCTCTAGAGCAGTAATGTTTTGGTGCTGTCACTTGGGCATCACAGATTTTCAAAGATTTTCTATGGGGTTGAGATCTGGAGACTGGCTACGCCACTATAGGACCTTGAAATGCTTCTTTCAAAAAGCCACTCCTTCGTTGCCCTGGCAGTGTGTTAGTGATCATTATCATGCTGAAAGACCCAGCCACGTTTTATCTTCAATGCCTTTTCTGAGTTTTTTCTCAAAATCTCACGATACATGGCCCCATTCATTCTTTCCTTTACACAGATCAGTCGTCCTGGTCCCTTTGCAGTTTCCACTCCCATGCTTCACAGTAGATATGGTGCATCTCAGCATTCATTCTCCTCCAAACACGACAAGTAGAGTTTTTACTAAGTTCTATTAAAGTTCTATTTTGGTTTCATCTGACCATTTGACATTCTTCCAATCCTCTTCTGGATCATCCAAATGCTCTCTAGCAAACTTCCGACGGCCAGGACATTGTACTGGCTTAAGCAGGGGGACACGTGTGGCACTCCAGGATTTGAGTCCCTGGCGGCATAGTGTGTTAATGATAGTAACCTTTGTTACTTTGGTCCCAGCTCTCTGCAGGTCACTATGTCCCTCCATGTGGTTCAGAGATTTTTGCTCACCGTTCTTGTGATCATTTTGACTCCACAGGGGGAGAGGGTGTATGGAGCCTCCGATCGAGGGAGATTATAAGTGGTCATGTATGTCTTTCATTTTCTAATATTTGCTCACACAGTTGATTTCTTCACACCAAGCTGCTTACCTGGTGCAGGTCTATAATTTTGTTTCTGGTGTTCTTTGACAGCTCTTTGGTCTTGGCCATAGTGTAATTTGGAGTCTGACTGTTTGTGGTTGTGGACAGGTGTCTTTTATACTGATAACGAGTTCAAACAGGTGCCATTAATACAGGTAACAAGTGGAGGACAGATGAGCCGAAGAAGTTACAGGTCTGTGAGAGCCAGAAATCTTGCTTTTTTTTAGGTGACCAAATACTTATTTTCCACTATAATTTGCAAATAAATTCTTTAACTCTTTTCCCGCCAAACACAGAATTTTCCGTTATTTGTGAGAAAACACTTCATTGCCAAACACAGAATTTTCCTTGGTTCCATGTTTTCACTGTCGGATGCTAGGGGGTGCTCTTGCGCATTTTCTGAATGAGTACTGAATCTCCTGATCAAAACATACGAGTAAGATGCAGTAAAACAAGCAATCGCATATAATCCTATGCATATGTAAAATAATGTGATCATCATCATTAAACAGCATATGAATCAAAACTATTTAATGTTACTGAATGAAATCTAGACCTAGGATGAGCTACAGGACTGTGCAAGCATTAGGAGTGTTGATGGACTCGATCTACTCCATCTGTGTTTGATCATCGCTCTGCTGAATCTGATCTGGATGTAGTCTTTCACAAAAACGTGATTTTCTCAGCTTTTTGCTAAAATGTTGCTTTTTTTATTTAACTTACCCATATTCAAGTGTTGATAAAAAAGAATGCATGAAGCTAGAATGAAAAGTAGTTTGTTTGTTTTGTTTTTTTCAAAAAAAAAGAGAAGAGGGTCAGCTCTTTATTTATATATATTGCATGCTCAGATATTCATTAAACTAAATATTCTATGGGCTATTATATTTTTGGGAAAATTGCAACTTTTTTTAAAATGCGGGTGTAAAAGAGTTAAAAATCAGACAATGCGATTTTCTGGATTTGGCTCAGTGGCTCATTCTAAGGTAATAAAAACATAACGGTTTGTTATGTAAGATTTTTATATACCACTGAAAACATAGTTATGTATATTATATTGCATTTCTGTCAGTAGATCCTCATAAATATTACATAGTGCCACTTTAACAATGCATCAAACTCCAAAAGTTCATTTCCTTTTGAACTGAGTGAAAAGTTGGCTGTCCACTGTAGTGTTTGTTATTGTTAATCAGCACCTTGCTGTCCGAAGTCCGATATTCAAACCATGCTGTTTTTCCTGGAGTTTATTCTGTCTTCCAGCAATACTTTTTCAAACTCCTGGCCAAAAAACACACAGGTGCTCCATTTATAATTTTTTTTTAATTTTAGTTAACAGTAGAATGAACGGTGTTCATGTGGTGTTTACCTCCTTTGATTTGAATGAGTTTGCTGTTTCCCACTAAGAATCATCCCATTCAATAAATTTACAGAAATACATTGTAAATCTAAAATGGCTTTTTTTGCTGTCATCATAGTCATTTATGCATGCTGTGGGCTTATTTGTTTGGCCCAGTGTCATATGCCTTCTGAGAAAGCATTCATGCAGAGAAAGAACCAATTATGTGTAATTTCTGCTTTTAAGCCCATCTCCCATAATCACCATGGTGATATTTTAAATGTGATTAAACACAAAGGAGTACTTCCATGTGCACAAATGTTCCTTCATCTTCACAGAACTGAAACAGCCAGAGGTGCGTTTCCTGTACAACGATGCTACTCACTGCTTAGCTACCATAGTACGAGGCATCGTTGAATAAATCAATTTGCTAGTCACGACTGTTTCCCAAAACCGTATTTTCATAAATCTGACATTCAACCACTTTGGTTGATGTCACGCTACACGCAGGTGGTGGAGGAATGACTTATTTTAATACATTTGTTTGAGATCAATTTCATGCTATATTTTTTGCTATAAATTATGGACCTGGCATCTGAGGAGTAATTCATATTTTTCTCAGTTATTTTGCTTTATTTCGAGATTAAATCATTCTTACGTAGAGCATGTGCATGTGCACTCTTCAAAAACGGTGCTTTAAATCTCTTGGCAAACTAAAAGACAAATTACATGTGTATGTATTCGAAAAAAGATATAGATTGTACTAAATGTCAGCTTGCTTATTTTGCACAAGATAAGGATTTATTAAGACCACATTTCACACAAACAAGAAACTCTGCTTCTAACCACAGGTCGAGAGCTGTCGTTCCAACCACAAGTTTGAAATGCTGTTTACGAATGTTCATTGGAACTATGGTTTTGGGAAACACGACTCGTTAAATGATGTTGATAATGAAGGAACTTGCAACCATAGTTGGCTAATGATGCTTTTGGAAAACGCACCCCAGATGAGCTATTTTATTTATTAGCTGGACAGAGCACAACAGAATAGAACAGAATCAGAAGCAGTCTTAAGATTTATTTTATAACTACTTTTAACTTGACACATGTTCTAAAAAATGTAGCACTCATGGCCTGAGCTGCAAAAACAGCAACACACAGGGCCGGTACCCCCATTGAGGAGAACAAGTCCCCCCTATAATTAGAAATGACCAAATTATTATTAGCATGATTTAGAAGGTTTAAATGTACATTTTTAGTCTGGCCTGCGTCAGCAGTCCAACAGCACTCATCAATGTCAAAATGATTGAGATAGCCAATCAAATAAAAGAAAGTGGGGCTTATTGTTCACAGAAGCAGTTAATTCAAGCGCAAACGTCAGTGTAACATTGAAAGAGAGTGAGGTAAGTTGTAAATAGTGAAGTCTTTAAGATCAACTGTTTTGCAACGACCGACAGTAACATCCAGGGATTAAAAAAAAAGATTGTACTTTTTTTCCACCTCTAAAAATAATTGAAAATATGCATCTATGTGATTCATGCAATTCCTAACTGAGTAAGACAAGACTAGAAGCATTTTTATAGTTTTCAACATAAAAGTAGGCCCTATGTGTGCAAATTCAAATGCAAATTAATGCCAATATTATTTGCAAATGGTACAAAATGGTTATTTCCCAAATAGAATTAGATCTCAAATTTCCTTCACTGTTTTATTTCTTTATAGCCTAGAAATCTAGACGCACCCTAGCGGCAGCAAGTATAATCTGTCGCGAGTGTCAATACACTTCTGAGCTGTAAAAACCAAACCCTGGTCAGGCCAATCACATCGTGTATAGTGTCGGTGGGCGGGGTTTAACGCACGTCACCCTAGCGGCAGCAAGGTGACGTGCGTTTAACATAATGCGTTTAAAAAGGTTTTTAAACGCATAGTGCGTTTAAAAAGGTTTAACATAATGACGGCAGAGTTGCGTTTGCGTGCTACTTGTAAACACAGAAGCTGGCGAACAGCCGCCTTTCGGATCAGCTTTGACCGCGACTCTGGAAGACTTGGAGTTAAGCTTTTCTCTGAGAAAAGAACAAAGAACGGCACTGAAGTCATTCTTACGAAGGAAAGATGTCTTCTGAGTTTTGCCGACCGGATACGGCTAATGTTATCTATCAACGAGCTCCGCTTCACGTTGCTCTGTTTGGTTGTATCGCTATCCTATCGCGTGCAGAGGGAGTTTGAAAGACAACCATTTATCCCGCTCCTCGGTTTCCAGACCAAACATCTTGATGTAGGTCTGGCTTGTCAGGCTAATTTCTTTATGCTTTAGAAACAAAATTGCTCTCCCATGTTCAAGACATGGTTAAAGCCTTACCAACACACAACAGACACAATTCATCCATCTAGATGAGTAGATAAAAAATATATAGCACGAATAACGACCCCAAAGTCATATGATATGATATAGAACTATTAATTCCACAACAAAACCTAAAATGTTCTAAAGCCACCTCAATGCTTTCTGTATAATATAATGTCTTTAAATTGTCTTTTATTTTCAGCAAATAGCCATGTTTAAATGTGGTACTTTTGATTAGTTGAAAGACATTAGGATGAATAAATAAAAATAAAGACATTAGGATGTTTTATGAATATGTATTCATAAAGAAAACATACTATATATATATTATGTGTGTTTTATACTGTATAGACACACAGAGAGAGAGACTTTATATGTGTAAATCAGTAATTTAATCTGTCATTCTCCTCGCCTACATTGTTCTTTTTTTTCTGTCTGTTTCTCAAGGACACCACCATAAGAGGTCTCTTAGACTAATACAGTTATCTGTTTATCTGAAGCAGATGAAAAACTTCCCCTGAATGAATATACACAATATCTTGGCACACCAGTCAGGATCCAGCACAGAGGAACCTATCTTTAAAAACATCACAGGCATGTAAGTATGCATCCTCCTGAATTCCAGTCCCTTTGTTTTCAGATGTAAGGGAAGAGCAGTAATGAGTCTTCTGTTGACTTGACATCCTTGGAAAGTCCGCCTGGACTGCACACCTGCTGTCCATCCAGACCTATGGAATCTCTGTATGGATGCAGAGGATGCAAGATCTGGAAAGTATGCATGCGGCCGAAGACCCTTAAGGCAGCACAGCGTGCGTCGAGGAAATGGCCAGGAATGTCAATGCAGCCATTCCTTCCATATCCTCCGTCGCAGCATTGTTTGAATGGCCGTGCCGTTAATCATCAATATAAACACCTGTAAACTTAATATAATTCTCCGGGCCTTTTGTTGAGGGTTTTCCCTTTGTTTTGACGGATTGCTCAAAGCAGGAGATCATGAGGCCCTTCTCTTCTATATTAACCGGAATGTAACACTCATGGGTGGTTTTGGCTTATGTATTAATTCATTGCGGTCAGCTGACAGTGTGCTGTGAAGGGTAGTGTCACCGGGTGCACTGGCAGCTTGACAAGTGCCCCATCTGACAGAGGCCAGACTGAATGTCCTTGACAGTAGCATAGCGCTGCCAGGAGTGCTTCAGTGGCAGCAGAATGCATAATTGGTGACACGATGAGCAAAGAGGACACTTGACAGAAGTCCTGGGCTGGAGAGGGAAAGGCAGCCTTTACAATCTCAAAGATGTCTGATCAGCACATGGTTGATTGAAACTTGTTTTTTGGTTTCTTGGTTCAAAGTACAGCCGGTAATGGCTGTCAGTTGTACACCAGTGTTACCTTTTTAAAGGTGTAGTTTAAAAAAGAATCCAGAAATATATTTACTAATTAACCCACCCTTTTAGTGGACTGTTGAAACAGTTCACAAATCATACCAGCCACTGTTATGATGTTGTAGTCTGTCTTTTTTGAAGCTTCTTGGAATGTTGGAATGCTTCTTGTAATTTTAAGGTTTATTATCATGACAGAATGTTTATATTTGGTATGAATTGTCCTTTTAAACTACAATACAGTTAAATATATTATTAAGAATTCAGACATAGAATGAAATGTCTTAGGGGGAAAAAACAACTCTGTTCATAACCATTTTGGTCTGGCAAAAAAAATGGCAAATTTGTTACTTTTGAACAGGATGATGTCCACAATTTGTTTATTTTGTTTAAATATAAATAAATAAAAATAATTTAGTACTGCCCGTAGGAAGTAACGGAAGATACTTGCATGTTTCCCGGAAAACAAATTAAGTGCAATTTACCATGATTATAAAATACAAAAAGTTTTCATCCCCGATTTTTAATGCATCCTGTTTCCTTCTGGAGCATCTGTGTGAATGTTTGAACCTTTTTTATAGTTGTGTTTGGGTCCCTCAAATTTGCTCAGTGTGAAAAGATGGATCTCAAAATAAAAAAGTCAATTCTGGGAAGGGTTCAAATATGCAAAAGATGCTGGAAACCTTTAAGATGCTGGATTTTTCTGAAGAACATTGGGCAATTTAACTGCTCAAGACAAACAAGAGACTTACCAACAGCCATCACAAGACAAAAGCAGCCATGGATTATCAGGGAACGACACATTAAGTATTAAGATTTAATGGTTCATAAACTTTTGAACGGGTCATTTTTATAAATGAATAAAAACATTTTTAAGTCTTGTGGACTAAATTGGCCATATTTTATGTAAAATATCTTATTCAGGACATCACTAAATACACAGAAAAATAGGGTGTCAAAATTGTACCTTTGTCGCTGGAGCAGTACCCTTAAAAGGACATGTTTGTACCATTTTTACCTCAAAAAGGTTCATAGTAGTACTTTAAGGTACGCATTTGTACTCAAAGGTACTAATATGCACCTTTGATGAGTAAAAAAGGTACAGAGATGTTCTTTTAAGGGTACTGCCCCAGCGGCAAGCTGTTGTACCCCTAAAGGTTCTGTTTTGACATCCTATTTTTCTGTGTGATGATGTCTCTTATTTTGTTAAAATGATTAACATTTGCCACACATTCTGCAAGCAGTTTACATACTTTTTTTGCCATTTTATATATATATATATATAGTTTTATTTAGTGGCTGACAAGCACCCATTTGTTGGGCAGCATACATGGACTTAAAACAGTTTAAAAAGCATCCCAGGCCATTCAGGTGGGATTACTGCATTTGTCCCATACTTCCATTTGTGTTACCTCATAGATCTGAATGAGGAGGTGTGTGCAAACTTATGTCTGGTAGTGTAAACTATGTTACGAAATGGTTCTCACATATTTTTTCCTCTTGTCACACATTCTTTTTCTGGTGTTCTTCTTGTGAGACTTTCTGTTCAGAGTGTTTAATAAACTCCACACTTTCATTTTTTAAGAGCAGAAGAACATATTTTCTTCTTATGAATTCATGTGTTAACATTCAAAATTGTATTTAGTACTTTTTCTTCTGTTCATTTGTGTTTTGAATCTGATGTGATTATGAGAAAGTGACTGTATGTGGCTCCCATGAGAAAGAGATGAAACATGCATCAATTCAGTGACAGTCCCAAACTCATCTTTTTGATAAAGGGTTCCATTATCCTTCATAAGTCCAGCTGCAGGATTTTCATGTCATAAACACAGTGGAGTCATTGCAGTTAGCTTCAGTGCACGGCTGAGAAAAAAAGACACGCTGCACAAGAACTTATGGGTTGACTTTTTTTAGCCTACAACATGCGTATTCTGAGCACTCATGATTGTCAATGATATACAATCTTTGTAAACCTCTTCTGTCAGTTTAGGTTAAAGAACGTCTTTGCTAATCTAAGCACCAGACATCTCTCCCAGCCATTATACCTTGAAGCTTTAGCCAAAAGATCAAGGGGAACTTTTAAGGTCATTTTCCCTCATTTGTTTTGTTTCATGGCTTATTTCTTCTATTCTGATAAAAATCTTTCTTTACAGATTATAATATAACATCAATATGAGTTAATTACAGAATTAAATAATATCCTAGAATTTTTTTTTATGTGACTTGTAGATCCCACTGATTTTTTAATGGTATGGGTAATGGCTTATACTATAGGGTTGCAATGAATTTGCTATTACTTATTTTAATTGTGTTTTGCTTTTCATAATTTGGCCATATCATGAAGGACTGTGTCCATTAATGATGCCCATGTCATTCTTATGCTCTTATACTGTACCAGTTGCTTTATAGTACAGATGAGCAAAATCCTGATGGTTTGTCATGTTGTAGTGAAATTCTGATTCAGTCTGACCAAAAGTATTGACTGAGTGTACTGTTTTGTCAGTTCACAGAATAGAAGCAGAGGCCTGTTTGTTTGAGTGCAGGTCAATATTCCCGCAGTGGACACATCCCTAAATTTAGTCATGATTACTGAGGTAAGATCCATCTTTGTCTTAAGAATGCAGCTGAAGGTTATGACCAGGGTTGCCAAGTTTGCGAATTTTTTGTGAAATTGACTTGTTTAAAGGTGCAGTGTGTAACAGTTATGAGGATCTACTGACAGAAATGCAATATCACATACATAACTATGTTTTCAGTGGCGTATAAACCTTTTTGTTTTATTATCTTAGAATGAGGCATTTCTATGTACATATGCCGCGGGTCTTTTTACAGTGAATTCGCCATTTTGCACCACCATGTTTCTACAGTAGCCTTAAACTGACAAACTTCTCTACTGAGTGCTAGCAACTCTCTGCTGTCTCATATGACGATGTCTTTGTCCTGTGTCGGCCTGTTCTCTATGCACTTCGAAAGGGAGGGGGAACAGTGGGCGGTTGCATTTTGCAACCTCACCACTAGATGGCGCTAAAATTTACACAGTGCACCTTTAAATGGTACTGTACGTTTTGTGTTGGTACATTTTTCAAATATGTCTTATGCTCACAAGGCTGCATTTATTTCATCAAAAATACAGTAATATTGAGAAATGTTAAAACAGGTTAAGATGAAAATGTATTTAATTCCTGTGTTGATGCAAAGCTGAATCTTCAGCATCATTACTGTATCCTTCAGTGTCAAATGATCCTTCAGAAATCATTCTAATATGCTGATTTGCTGCATAATTTTAGCAAAGTTGGAGTAAACAGTGGTACATTTCAGGATTTTGTGTTGAAAAGAACAGCATTTGTTTGAAATCTTCTGTATATCATTATAAATGTCTTTACTGTCACTGTCTTTTAAATAAATTTTGAATTTAAGGGTTTTGAACACCAGCAACAGCCAATCTTCTGCAAGTAAATTATATTTTTATGGAAAAATACAATCCCACTGTGTGATGAATGCACTGAATTTACATCAAACCTGTCTGTCAGAATTTAAGGAGACCTACAGTAAAGAACACATCCTGCTCTATATATCTCAGATTGCATAGTTGCATTCATTTGTAAAACATCAGGCTTGACTTGCTTTTTTAAGGCTACTGAGACTGTTGACTATATAATATGCAGTAGGCCTACAGAATAAATGATCTGGAAAAGCTTTATAGGTTTCGGGCTGTGTTTTGCTGTGGTTGTGTTGATCATTGGACTTTTTCAGTTAGACTTGGCAAACCTGGTTATGTGTGCAGGCCACAGGAGGAGGTGCTGAAAGGTTAGATGTACAATCAGGAAATTCTCTGTGATGGCTTCAGCTCCCTCAGTGGGTGTCTATATTCCCATGTCGGAGCTTTCCTTTTCCTTTTTCATTCACACGGCACCCAGCGATCCCCATGACTTGTGAGAGCTCGGCTTTGTTTAGCTTTGCTTTTCTCTTGTTTTGCTTGTCTTTAAGAGACTGCAGGTTGACATAATGAATCATCTAGCAAGAGAGAGTCGGTCAGGCATCAGAGGGACACTACGTTGACCGCTCATCTGCTTTGACCATTTGTCCAGCGGCGGGAGACTTATGGAGAACTGCTCCCCTCTGAGTAACAATGTTCTCAAGATGATAGAGCAGGTCAGGACGTATATACCACAGCCTCATGCAAACTAATAAACATACTTGTTCAGATTTAAACATGACGTGATGGATGCAGCATGAGCATCTGTCTGAGAGTCTGGGGGCTCAATCAACTTTAATCAGCACGCTTCAGCCTCTCCAAGAAACACAGTTGGGGCAATTCAGCCATCTCGCTATACGGCCCATTTGCACCACAGTTTACTTTAACCTAGCAAGTTCTGAGGAGCCCTCAAGGCCACAAAAGCTAAAAGTAAACACACCGCACACGGAATGTGTTTACCAATCTGCCAATGACCTTTTAATACGGGTTTCAAATATGTTTTTGAGGATTTTAATCTGAAATTGACGTTGCATATGCGTGTTTGCTTATCAGATTGTTGAATTAAAGGCTAGAGGAAGGGAGTGCACTTTTAATGTCTTTAAATGTTAAATGAGCAAGTGAAAACTGATAGGTGAAGTGTACAAGTGCCAGGAATATATTGGCCTAAAAATAGAGTTTGTCACCAGATGAGTGGAAAGAAAGTGTTAGAGGGGTCAGAACTAGCAGTCTGGCCGTGTGTTTGAAGTGTGTGTTTGCGTGCCAGCGGCTGTGCTTCTTTTTTCTCCGGGTCAACGGGGATGCACACTCAGGGTTTGACAGGATGTCAGGCCGATCCTTCTGCCTTCGTGTCCATCTATCTGTTGAATTCTCTCTCTTTTGTCTGTTTGTTTCTTTCTTACTCTCATTCGCTCTGTCCCAGTGGAGAGCAAAATCAATGTGTTCCTGTCTGTCAGCATGATATTGCCTCGCAGGCCTCAATTTTCCAACAAAGTGCAGTGTGCAGTGGATGTGTTTTGATATTGATGTACCACCCAATATAAAAGCTGCAACATGATTTCGCTTTTAAAAAAAGAGTTTTACTTTAGTAGATGGATCACCAGTTGTACATGAAAAATCCGGGACATTTTATTGTCTTTTTATTCTGTGAAAACCAATGTACAGCATTTATTAGGTTAGGTTTATTTTAATGTATAATTAGGTTTATTTTAATGTATAATTAATACACTATTGTCTATTATTTGTTCGTGATACTACATTAAAGTAAAAAAATGAATTGTATGATGCTTTTATTCAACAAGGACACATTCAATAGATCAAAAGTCACAGTAAAAACTTTTGTACATTTATTACAAATTATTACTATTTGTAATATATTATGTTCTTTTTAACAGAACAACCGTTTTCAACATTAGTAATACTAAGAAATATTATTTTGAGCGGCAAATCAGTATATTAGATTGATTTCTGAAGGACAATGTGACACTGAAAACGAGTGATAATGCTGAAAATTCAGCTTTGTCAAAACAGGAATATATTGAAAAATATACTGAAATATATATATTTTTTAATTGTAATGTAATGTAATTATTGTAACTTCACAATATTACTGGTTTACTGAATTTTTGTTCAAATAAATGCAGAATTGTAGCCTAGAAATCTATACGCACTCTAGCAGCAGCAAATTGAATCTGTGTTTAGTGTCTAGCAACTCTCAATACACTTCTGAGCTGTAAAAGCCAAACTCTGGTCGGGCCAATCATGTTGTGTATAGAGTCGGTGGGCGGGCTTAACATTATGATGGCCGAGTTGTGCTTTGCGTGCTACTAGTAATCACAGAAACTGGCGAACGGCGGTCTTTCGAATCAGCTTTGACTCTGGATGACTTGGAGTTAAGCTTTTCTCTGAGAAAAGAACAAAGAACGGCACTGAAGTCATTCTTAAGAAGGGAAGATGTGTTCTGAGTTCTGCTGACCGTATACGGCGAAAGTTTATTTTTGTCAACTAACCTTAGCTCTGTTTCACCTTCATTGCTCTGGTTGGTTTGTAGCTCTATCCTATCGCGTGCAGAGGAAGTTTGAAAGACAACCATTTATCCCGGCCCTCGGATTGAGCCCTGTCAATGGTGAGTTTCCAGACCAAACATCTTGATGTGGGTCTGGCTTGTCAGGCTAGCAGACTTGGTGACCTCTTTCAAAAACATGACAAATTGTGAAGACCCCAAACTTTTGATGTTTATGTTGATTACCGTTATATTTCAAAAACATAAAATAATACTTTTTTCAAAAACATTACAAACAGTGTACATTGTTAACCTTTTTAAGTAACATTAACCAATAACAACATTCTGTAAAGATATTTGCATTCATTCTTGTTATTTCATGTTAGCTATTGCATTAACAAACATTAACATTAAGAATTGTGAAGTGTTACCAAAATATTTTATAAGTCTCTGAGCTTATTAAAATAATCTGTCATGTCTCAGTACAGAAATATTTATGCTTTTTTCCCAGTAGAATGAAGAAATGACAACTTACTGTCACAATAACACAATTTGTGAAAATGTAATGGATGTTTTTCATCTGGTATTCACAGATACAAAATAGAAATCAGGCTCAATCTCACAGTCTTGACTGGGCCGTTCCTGGGTCTTGTACCATTATGTCCAGTCTATGGCCCGCTGGGACAGTCTCAAAAGTTCCTCAATGGAATTTAGAGAGGGGGGGGGATCACTTTGTCTTTCAGCAGTGGACTTTTTTCTGCATGTGCCGTCTGTTTGTAGAAGTCTCAGACCATTATTCACGAAGCTTACAAAGGTCGGGTTAGGCTGCAAGCAAATCCCTCTTCAAGCTAATTATTGTTCTCTGAATACGTGGATCAGACTCCATGTATTCAGACTGTGCTGTCGCTGTGCTGGGTTCAATGCAGACTATTCATTTTTAATTATTTCTATAAGAAATATTTCATAGTGAAAACAAACTTCCTCACATGGTGTGTTGTGTCTCAATAAAACCCAGTTAACTGAATCAAAGGGACACCTTCACCTTATTGTTAGTCATGCTAACATGCTTAGTCCCTTGAATATGCAGTCACTTATCCAAGATTAGGCTTTAGGGAAAGAAGGAGGAATTTTAAAATATCCTGCCTTAATCAAGCTATAGGGTCCATTTGGCCAGCAGAGGTGTGTGTGTGTGTGTGTGTGTGTGTGTGTTTGTGTGTGTGTGTGTGTGTGTGTGTGTGTGTGTGTGTGTGTGTGTGTGTGTGTGTGTGTGTGTGTGTGTGTGTGTGTGTGTGAGCCTGTTTATGTGGTTTATGAGGACACAAATGTGTATAACTACATGGGTATTACACTGGTGTTACACTATAAATGTGGTTTATGAGGACATATCAAATGTCCTCATAATTCAAATGGCCTTAAAAACATACTAAATGTGTGCGTGTGCGTGTGTGTGTGTGTGTGTGTGTGTGAGAGAGAGAGAGAGAGAGAGAGAGAGAGAGAGAGAGAGAGAGCGAGAGAGAGAGAGAGAGAGAGAGAGAGAGAGAGAGAGAGCGTGTGTGCTTGTTTTTGTGAAATATCAGGACACAAATGTGTATAATGACAATATGACAAGGTGAGAGTGAAATATAAGGACATTTTCCTTGTCCCCACTTTTCAAAAGGCTTATAAATCATACAAAATGTGGGTTTTTTTTGTGTTTTTTTGAGAAAGTAAAATTGCAAATGTTTCCTGTGATGGGTAGGTTTAGGGGTAGCTTTTCTTAGTTAGTAATTTTGTCTTGCTTCTAGTCAAAATATCAAAAAAATCTTACATTGAGAAACACTTACAAGAACACAGTACAAGTAAAAAAATTATTGTCTTGTTTGGAAACAATAACTTAAAATTAAGAGAGTTTTTGCTTAATATAAGCTAAATAATCTGCCAATTGGGTAAAATAAATAATCTTGTTTTCTGTTTGAATTAAAGGGGGGGTGAAACACTCAGTTTCAGTCAGTGTCATGTCAATCTTGAGTACCTATAGAGTAGCATTGCATCCTGCATATCTCCGAAAAGTCTTTATTTTTTTAATAATTATATAAGAAAGATGCGCTGTTCCGAGTCTTTCCGAAAAAAGCCGAGCGGGTGGGGGCGTGTCGTGTGAGCGGAGCTAAATAATGACGTGTGCAGCAGCGCGCTGTGTGTTGAGTCGAGTGCATCCCTAACAGCGGGAAAAAAACTTTATTCAAAATAAAAATATGGCTTTTAATCAGATACAGCCATACATCTATGATCCGGAATCAGACCCAGAGGCTGCAGTTGAACAGGAGCAGCAGCAAAAACGACTAGAGCAGGACGTCTGTATATGGTAAGTTACAAGTTATACACTAACTATATAATATGCTTAGCGGCTTGTGTTATTTACATATTTATACTTGAATTATATCGTCGTATTTTTGTCTTTGAAGGTGTACATGTGGGAAGTGCAGTTGTGCACGTGTGTGTGTGTGTGTTTACGCGTGGTTTGTGTAGACAGTAAGCGGACTAAAAAAAACACAGACATTTGAAGCAGTCTCACTCACCCTTCTAACGTTGGGACTGCTCCATCCTTCAGCATTAGGCGATTGGGAAAATCCGGCGTCGAGCTGGGCCTTGTTTATGAAACAGTCGGCACCGAAATGCAGCGAACAGATATAAACATTCGCGCAACTCAGTTGCTGATCCGGAAAAGCAAATTACATCCACTGTTGCCTTAACGCGGGGTTTTGGAGAATCTGTGCAGGACTGTCTTGGTCTGGCAACCAAAAACGCACTTTTTTGGTGACATTGTTATGTGCTATGTGTAATTGTCACCTGTCCAGCATCCTACAAACCAGCGCTTTGATGGGCGTAGGCTGTTGCTTTCGCTCTCTCCCTCGCTCTCTCTCACGCGCTTCCGGTAGAATTGTCCGTAAGGCCCATACAAGGAAATTCCGCCCCCATTAACGTCAAAGGGGACGCATGATCTCAAAAAACTTGCCGAAACTTATGACTAACCGGAAGTAGTATTTTTGACAAAGAAATACTCCCATCAAACGTCCACCTTAACTTTTGAAACTTTGTCTATGTTTAGTATGGGATTCCAAGTCTTTAACAGTGTAAAAAGATCAGTATGCATGAAACAGCATTTCACCCCCCCTTTAAGATTATTTTGCTTACCCTGGCAGATTTTTTAGTTTATTTTAAACAAAAACTCTCTTAATTTTTCCAAAAACAAGACAATTAATTTAGCTTGTCTAGTAAATACTTCTTGTTTTAAGATTTTTTAGATGTTTGGACTAGAAACAAGACAAAAATAATAAAAAGTAAGAAAAGCATTTTTTTCAGTGTAGAAAATACAATTTGTACGGTATAAAAACCATTACGCCTATGGAATGTCCCCACATTTTACAAAAACAGACGTGTGTGCGTGTGTGTGTGTGTGTGTGTGTGTGTGTGTGTGTGTGTGTGTGTGTGTGTGTGTGTGTGTGTGTGTGTGTGTGTGTGTGTGTGTGTGTGTGTGTGTGTGTGTGTGTGTGTGTGTGTGTGTGTGTGTGTGTGTGTGTGTGTGTGTGTGTGTGTGTGTGTGTGTGTTTAAGCTGTTGGTCTGATTATGGTCACCATGAAGCATTGCAGATTTCCCCAGCTGAGAGTATAGTAACATCCTCTGTGATTCAACTGGAAATTCCAATAGCAAATTAAGAGGCAATTAATTACAGTATCATTTAACAAACAGAGACGCAAACATACACAAATGAGCCAAGAGACAGGATGCCAAAGAGAGGGGAAGCTTGAGCCGGCCGATAGGAAGCAAGGACAGTAGCGGTTGGAGTGCGGCCCTGTCCCTGAAACCAGCATGCACTCAGACCTCCCTTCCTCCCTGTATTTTCCTGTTTACCAACCTGCTCGCTCGCTTGTTTGGATGTTTTCCTTCAGTCCCCCGAGTCAATATCTTCCTGTGGCGCACGGGCACTCACCTGACTTAATCGCTCCGGTCTGGCTGCCGGACGTCATTAAAAGGCTCAGAATATCGACTCCAGGAAGTCTGATGGAGTCTGGTGTGCGGTGCATTGTTTGAAAAATGCTTCGGATTTTGCCTTTGTCATATTTTATGACAAACCATCTCCCCCTCATTTTGAATCTGTGTAACTGAATGGATGCTTTGATTTTTCGACCAATTCCGTAAATTGATTAATGCCACTTGAAAGTGCTGAAGAAATGTTTTTGTTTGTTGTTTTTTTGCAACTGACCTAAACCTTATAATACAATGCCTTTGAATGAATGTTTAATTTAACTGTCAGACATAAGTGTGAATTAATGAGCGCAAGCAGGAATGTGAAGCACTGAACAATTGTGTTTGGATGCCAAAATGACTGCTGTTGTACCTCTCAAAGTGATGGCATGTCCGTTCTTTGTCTCCTGCGTACAGTCTGAATATCATTTAGATTAGTCTTTCCTCCCATCTTATCACTGGTGACCTCATGACCCCTATGTCTGGAGGAGCTCTCAGATGCAGTGTGATTTGAACAAGGTCACACAGGTCTCTGGCCATCAAGGCCATCTGTTAGATGTGATGAGTGTCTTCATATCAGCCCAGTCTGTTTGGTTATGGAGACTGTGGCTGCGTCTGAAATCGCATACTCTTGAGTAGATGTAGTATGAATGTAACATTCACCATGTTACCCTTATCACATGACCTGCCAGCGTCAGTTGTGTTGTGTCACGTCACCGCCATTCACAAAAATGTTGATAAATGCAGAGCTTGAGAACATTAAATAGATCCTGCATTAGCAAAATAGATACTAAGTTATAGTGTTGGCTGCATTCACACTGTCAGTCCAAATCTGATTATTTTTGTATCCGATTGGAATCTGATCTAAAATTATTGCACATTGTATATCACAACTGTTCATATACGATTTGTGTGTCCATGCCGCTCTTACAATTTCCGGAATATCTGCATTGGTTTCCATGGCAATGACATTGCATTGGTAGGCATACGCAAAAAAATGGCTGTTATGTGTGGCTTTAATAAGGAAATAAATAGGGAAGGAAATGAGAAGGACCTTGCTTTGTGCACTGGTGTGCAGTCATGTTTGAAAAGAAAGGTGCCATCCCCAAACTGTTCCTACAAAGTTTGGAGCATGAAATTGTCCAAAATGTCTTGGTACAGTGAAGCATTAAGAGTTTCTTTCACTGGAACTAAGGTGCCATGCCCAACCCCTGAAAAACCTAGACTCTCCACTGCTCTAGTTTTCAGTGGTGGCGTGCTTTACACCATTGCATCTGATGCTTTGCATTGAACTTCGTGATGTAAGGCTTGGATGCAGCTGCTCGGCCATGGAAACCCATTTCATGAAGCTCTCTACACACTTTTCTTGAGCTAATCTGAAGGTCACATGACGTTTGGAGGTCTGTAGCTGTTGACTCTGCAGAAAGTTGCCGACTTCCGTACACTGTGCGCCTCGTCATGCCCTGACCCTGCTCTATGATTTTACGTGACCTACCACTTCGTGGCTGAGCTGCTGTTTGCATTTGCTTTTACGTTGTTATATTACCACTAACAGTTGACAGTAGAATATTTAGTAGTTAGAAAATTGCACAAATTGACTATTGCACAGGTGGCAACCTATCATGGTACCACGATTAAATTTACTGAGCCTGGGAGCGAACTGTTCTTTCACAAATGTTTGTAGAAGCATTCTGCATGCCTAGGTGCTTGATTTTATACACCTTTGTCCATGAAAGTGTTTGGAACACCTGAATTTTATGATTTGGAGGGGTGTCCTAATACTTTTGCAATATAGTGTACATTATTTTACTGTTGCTATTCCAGCATATTAGGACTATACAGGTACTGGTCATATAATTAGAATATCATCAAAAAGTTGATGATAATTCCATTCAAAAAGTTAAACTTGTATATTATATTCATTCATTACACATAAAATGTTATATTTGAAATGTTTCTTTCTTTTAATTTTGATTATTATAAATGCCAACTAAGGAAAATCCCAAATTCAGAAAATTACAATATTGTGAAATGGTTCAATATTGAAGACACCAGGTGCCTCACTCGAATCAGCTAATTACTCAAAACACCTGCAAATGTCTTTAAATTGTCTCTCAGTCAAGTTCTGTAGGCTACACTATCATGGGGAAGACTGCTGACTTGACAGTTGTCCAAAAGACGACCAATGACACCTTGCACAAGGAGGGCAAGACAAAAGGTCAATGCAAAAGAGGCTGGCTGTTCACAGAGCTCTGTCCAAGCACATTAATAGAGAGGCGAAGGGAAGGACAAGATGTGGTAGAAAAAAGTGTACAAGCAATAGGGATAACCGCACCCTGGAGAAGATTGTGAAATAAAAACCCATTCAACCCATTCTCCCCATGTGGGGGAGATTCACAAAGAGTGGACTGCAGCTGGGGTCAGTGCTTCAATAACCACTAAGCACACACGTATGCAAGACATGGGTTTCAGCTGTCGCATTCTTGTGTCAAGCCATTCTTGAACAACAGACAGCATCAGAAGCATCTTGCCTGGCTAAAGACAAAAAGGACTGCTGATTGGTCCAAAGTTATGTTCTCTGAGAAAAGTAAATTTTGCATTTCCTTAGGAAATCAGTCCCGGAATCTGGAGGAAGAGAGGAGAGGGACACAATCCACGTTGCTTGAGGTCCAGTGTAAAGTTTCCACAGTCAGTGATGGTTTCGGGGTGCCATGTCATCTGCCGGTGTTGGTCCACGGTGTTTTCTGAGGTCCACGGTCAACGCAGCCGTTCCCCAGGAAGTTTTAGAGCACTTCATGCTTCCTGCTGCTGACCAACTTTATGGAGATGCATTTTATGAAGATCTTAATTTTCCAACAGGACTTGGCACCTGCACCTAGTGGCCAAAGTAACCAGTACCTGGTTTAAGGACCATGGTATCCCTGTTCTTAATTAGCCAGGAAATTTACCTGACCATAATCCCATAGAAAATCTATAGGGTGTTGTGAAGAGGAAGATGTAATATGCCAGACCCAACAATGCAGAAGCGCTGAAGGCCACTATCAGAGCAACCTGGGCTCTCATAACACCTGAGCAGTGCGAAAGACTGATCGACTCCAGTAAATCAGGCAAAAGGAGCCCCAATTAAGTATTGAGTGCTGTACATGCACATACTTTTCGTGTTCATACTTTTCAGTTGGCCAAGATTTCAAAAACTCCTTTCTTTGTATTGGTCTTAAGTAATATTCTAATTTTCTGAGATACTGAATTTGGGATTTTCCTCAGTAATAATCATCCAAATTAAAAGAAGTAAACATTTGAAATATATCAGTATGCGTGTAATTAATGAATATATAATATACAATTTTCACTTTTTGAATGAAATTATTGATATAAATCACCTTTTAGATGATATTCTAATTATATGACCAGCACCTGTAAGTCATGCATCAATTTAGTCTCCCTTGTATTTTGTAGCGTATAGAAACAAACTAATTTAAAGCATACAAGCACGTTGCATATAAATGTGACAATATATTTGAACTATAAAGCATATGTAAAGCATACAGTGCATTTTGTAAAGTCCTGCAAACCTAAGGTCCTCCATTACCTAGTGCATGCTGTGTAAAAGTCATTTTAACAGAAGACTAAAATATTTTTTCTTGTACAATTTTGGATGGATTCCCCCAACCACCTGCACATGAAAAATCAATGGTTCTGCACTAATCTCCCAGTGCCAGGCAGAGATAGCTTAAACTAAGAAATTCAACAAACATGGGGCGCTATTCATTTTGTTCCTAGAATATTCTAAGATTAAAGTAAACTTTATAGTTATCTATGCAATGTGTAGAATATATCAATAAAACACGTCATCAAATTATAGGCTATTTGAAATAAGTAATGCCGCTTCCATAGACATCAGTGTATACTTTACAAACTACGAATGTTTTTTTTTCCTAGTACTTATCAATATTTAAATATAATTTAAATATAAAATAAACATATTTGAAAACATTGAACAGTGATGTATGACGAGCACTGAGCACGTCTGTCTATGTCTCAGTGCCAGCCAAAGCATTCATTTTAATTTAGTAGTCGATGACATGACACACTGGATGTTCTAATCCCACCGGTGTGTTCATATGCTTTAAAAAGCTTAATTATCAAATGTAAAATATTATTTTTGGTTTTCTGGAAGCTGCATTCAATTTAATTTGGCTCAAAAATATGATGGGGCACATGTCACCTAGGTTTGAATCGGCATGGCTCTGGTCAAGACAATAGACTGTAGAGCACATGGCACATAGAAACAAACATGACAAAGCATATTTTCACACCAAACATCACAATGACGAGCACATGGCCAGTGAACACAATCCCAAGCCATGTGCTCAAACAAAACATGGCACGAAAACACAGCCGATGAAAAATGTGAACTGTGTGCTACACAGAACACAACACAACACAACACAACAACAACTGACCACTGAACACAAAGACCAGCCACTTGAGTAAAACACCCAAGAATGAACGTGCGCTCACAAAAAAATGGAGCATGAATGTTCAAATGTTCTTTTTAAATCCTTTAAAAAAAAACTAAGAAATCGTACTGACCCCAAATTTTGAAACTATTATGTATATGTAATCATTTGAGGTGCTGTCCTGGTTTAATGCACAGCAGGTTACTGCCATTAACAGTCTTGTAAGTATAGCTCCTGCTTGACCTTGTTCCTCTTGTGGTTAAAGGGCATATAAATGTTCTTGAATGTGTTTATCTGTGCATGTCTTAAAAGTTTAATTTAGCTTGCAGTGTGGGTTAATATTCAGTGATGCACCTCGTGTCCTGGTAACCACACTGACCGCATTCATAAACATAATGAGTGCAGTTTCCTCCTCCTGGTAAACACTCAGACCCTGTGACAGGTCACCACCCACTCTTCTCTCAGAGCATCGGAATGTGTCACTCAGGGTGCTGGAAACATAAAGAGACTAACTTTTCATGTTGCCTAAGCATCTACTCCAGGGCAAAATGGGAGAGATGCCCAAAATTTAAATAGTTCACTAGATTTTAAGAGGGCCATCAAGATACACGTTTGTTGATCTGAACTATACCCATTTAGGACTGTGGGAAGAAGACATTGCATTACTGTCATACCAGACTGAATATATGACTACAGTAAAGAGAGGAGAATTTTCTCATTCTGTGGTCAACCAGCTATTTCTGTTCATCAGTGAACAGATGAGTATCTGCTGTTTTCTCTATTGCTTCTTTCAAATAGCACACTGTAATGACATGATTGTCCAGCTGCTTCTCATTCTCCGTATATATCGTGAGGGCCTTCTGAGGGAAAATCTGCAAAAAAATAAGCATAACAAAGGCTGTGTGGTTCTTTGTGTTCTTGACACACTTGTTTTAGTCTCTTACTGTGTATGAGGAACAGAGGGCTTGTGGGGTTGTCCTGAGAATCTGGAAGGATATTCTTTGTCGTAGTGCTTTCTGGTACCAAATCTCCAAAAGCGACTCTTGACCCATAAATATTTAACAGAGTGGACTTTAATAGAAACTTCACTTTCACCTCTCACTTTGCAAAAGACCCTCGGCTGGACTTTGTTTTCAGCACCCCTAACCCCCCCTCTCTCTTTCACACACACACACACACACATAAATATTTATAAGGGTGTGAAGGGAGAGAAGTTTTATTAGGGCATGTGTGATTTAATGTGATGGACCAATCACAGGAAGAGAATAAATTGCACTTCCACTACAAAGTATATTAAAAAAAATACCCAGCAAACCTAAAATCATTAAAGACAGTTGGCACATTCCACCAACACTTTGGTGTTACCATTCATTTTCACATTAGAAGCCAAAATTATATGTGTTTTTGGTGTGAGAACTATAAGATATATTTGATAAACATGAAACATATGTCTGTGTCCACCTTTGAAATTTTGGCCTGTATAGCCTCAGAGGACTTGAATTTCTCCTCTGGATTCAAAATCATACAATGTCATAATTTTGATCTATACAATTAAAGGTGCACTGTGCAACTTAAAAAAAATTGGTACAATATTTAATTTGATCTATTGAGGTTAAAGACTTTTATTTTAAGTCTTTAGATTTTACCTATTGTTTATGTCCCTCCTTTCACTGATTTGTTTTTATTTTTGTTTTACTTGTTTTTGGATCTACTTTATACCCAATTCGTAGACAGTGCCTTCATTTGTTTAAACAGAATACAAACTCAATATTCTCTTTTTTTTGAGGAGCACTGAGCTCAGCTCTCTGTTATTCAAAACTAGAGCACTTCCACATACCTTCATTAATTCTGAGGAGTAGACGCACAGTGGGGTCTCTTCCTCTGGTGCGAGCAGCATGGGGTGTGTTTGAGTAAGTGCGGAGTGTGAGACTGTGTGTGTGTGTGTGTGTGTGTGTGTGTGTGTGTGTGTGTGTGTGTGTGTGTGTGTGTGTGTGTGTGTGTGTGTGTGTGTGTGTGTGTGTGTGTGTGTGTGTGTGTGTGTGTGTGTGTTAATACCGCTCTACTCCTGCACCCCGGAGACCACCCGCTGATTATGTAAAACTCCTCCGCCTCTGAGCGTCTAAGCACAGCCAAGAGGGAAGTTCAACATCCATCTCTTCTGACCCTGTCTGACCTGTCTAATCCTGCCGTTTCTCAGGTTCTGATTACACAGATCAGGGACCAGTATCGGGATCGAACACCAACCCCGATCATCAGTCACTCTGACTGGCATCTGACAGCTCCCATGGCCTGCTGGAAACTTCACCATTCCTGCCCCGCCCAGATACATCCACTTCAAAGTCTCTCAATCTATCTGAGGTTATCCTATTTATTCAGCCGTTGAACTCCCAGGAATATCAGTTAGATTAATGGGTGTATCTCGTGATGGAATAAAAGTGATTTCCCTAATTGAATTCTAATGTGTTAGTAAGCATAGCGTGTATAATTTGCTCGACGTGTCAATGAGATCACTCCATATGGTTTGATCGCACACTGCCGATGACATGCATCCGGGTTCGTGATCCATTCCATGTGTTGGCTTCGCGTTCCTGTCTTCTTTCAGCACAATCTGGTATATTGCAGCCCATGTATGATGATATTAACTGTCATTACTTCCTTTTGTAGCTTTGAAAACTGTATACTGCATACTACAGTGCATTATACAAATACATTCAGAAATCATTTCATTTGCAGTGACGAAATATTTCCTCACAGTGTTTGGCATTGGATGTTAATAGCTAGCTTCAAACATGCTACAAACTTTGCAAAAACTTCCACCTGCTTTTAATCTGGCACACTTAGCAAAGTTTGAAGCAATTACCATTCAGAAAGAGAAATTTCTGCTTGCCCATGCCAAAAACACAGTAATTGACGTAATCTATAGGGAAATCGTTGTATTCGCAGTCTGTGACTTTGGGACCTAAAATTGTCTGTGTTGACAGAAGGGGCTCTGTAGTGCATTGGGTTCTGTTTCCTCGGCTCAGAGACCCTTGGACTGAAGTTGAGGTACAGACTGTGATACGTGACCCAGCTCACAACCTTCTAAGGCATCACATGTGCTACTCCTGAAGGATTTCCTCTGCACACTTCTCATTGTTTCTGTAGGCACATTCTTTTCCTCTATTTCTATTTCTCTCCTCTTTTGACATTGCCTTACATATTTCAAGTGACAAACACATGCTGTGTGTCCTTGGTCTCTACTACTGGTGTTGATGTCTATGATTTATGTACCAGCACCTCCAGGCATTTGACATTAACTACTGTAGTCACATCATAGATAATAATTGACTGAGCGAGACTTACAGTGAGCAAGTGAGGAACATGGTCAGCATCATGGGAAACAATGTGTACAGCAATACAGTATACAGTGTAGTGTATACGAGAGATATTTCTTTTTTCTTTTTGACACTTTCTGATGGAAATATGGTGTTTTAACAGTTGCTAGGGTGTAATGGGCTGTTGCTATGTGGTTTCTTACTGATCCAATTCAAAAGAGCCCACCATCAGGTCTCTACCTGGTCTAAAAAACAAGTTTTTATATTTATTTTAAACCAGCCTTAGATGGTTCACTGGAGCTGATTTAGTTTCGCTTTGCTGCTTAGCTGAATTGTTTTGTTTCTTTGTTTAGCTTTGCTGCTTAGCTTTATTGTGTTTTGTTCTGTTTTGTTTTGATCTTTGTTTTGTTTTGTTTTGCTTTGCTGCTTAGCTTTATTGTGTTTTGTTTTGTTCTGATTTGTTTTGTTTTGTTTCTTTGTTTAGCTTTGCTTTATTGTGTTTTGTTTTGTTCTGATTTGTTTTGTTTTGTTTCTTTGTTTTTGCTTTGCTGCTTAGCTTTATTGTGATTTGTTCTGTTCTGTTTTGTTTGTTTTGCTGCTTAGCTTTATTGTTTTTTTTCTGTTCTGTTTTGTTTGTTTTGTTTTTTATCTTATTTTATTATCCACCAGGCACACAAATTGTTTGTCTGATCAGAAGTAATAGCATATCTCACCTCAACAAGCCACTAAATATAACAGCATAGATTATTTAGTTAATAATGGACCCTTGCAGTACCTGACACACGTCATATGACTGTGCTGTGTTACCTGAGTCACAGATTACGGTGCATACAGTGGGAAATGCAGTGTGTGACTGCACTGAGCTGCAATCAGGACTGATCAGAGATCAGTGATTTATGGATGTGAGTACAATGCCGTCTGGGCTTTGCTGCACTGTGTCAGTGGAGGTATTGCTTGTGGCTCCCCATGCTGTTCCACATTACCAGGGAACGGTTGCCAGGGCTACCATTTATTAATATCTATCTATAACTTTGAGCACTGTGCTCATTTGAGCAAATAATGAAGACAGCCACTGGTTCCAGGGGAGGTTCGCTGGCATATGAGCATGCAAATCTGCATATTTACAGAAGTCTTCCCGTGTTTACAAGCTTGTGAATAAGGGTCCAATTTAATAAAATATTGCATAAAGTGCAATCGCATGTTTGCTTTTGTGTTTATGTAAAAAAATTAAAAAAATAAAACAATAGCAAAGTGTCAACCAGACAAATAAAATCAACAAAAATCTCTTGTAAAAGTACTGAGAAGCATGAGAAGAATGTAGTCCTGTAATGCAAGTGGCCATAGCTTCTTAAAAGTGTTATATTTGCTTTTCAGTTTTACACTGCTTGGATTAATTTGATAAGCCATGTAGCCTATTCATATCGCTGTCATTTATTTAAGCCTATTCATTACAACATAAAACAAGAATGCAGTTTTTAGTTTTTTTTTAAACATTCATGTTTCTACTCTGGGTTATCTGTTATACGGTTCAATATAATTGCAAACAATATTATCAATGGCATTTATGCTGTATAATATTTCCCCCATATCAAATTGGAACCGCTCTAAAGCCAGCAAAAAAAACACAAAAAAAAACTAATGGAGCAACTCTGCCCCCTGCTGGTTCATGTCTTGCATATACATTTGATTAATATATAGCTCTGGATGTATATTGTGTAAAATAGTGTATGTTTTTATAATCTTGTGTACATTTACTTACAAGGCATCCTTGATAATGGAGTTCTGAAACGTTGGACTGATGGGTTGTATCTTATCCTCTTTTGTGTGTTAATTAGTTAATGCCTTTTGCTGGGTTTTATTGTTTGTCATAGCATGTTATGCAGTTATTGAAGTGTGATGTCACTGGACAAGGAAATCTTTTTTATTATTTATTTATTTATTTATTTATTTATTTATTGTCTTTTTAGTGTTTTTATCTTTTGATTAAAGATTATAAAGTCAAACTAATTATTTAAAATACACGGATTAATCAATTTAAATAGCAATGTTCACGTTGTAAATTTTGATATAATGTTGACCTTGGTGTCATGTGGAGGAACTTTCTGAACACTTGCATGTAGACATTTAGCATTAATAATCTGCTTATAAGAATACACATCTCAGTAAGGTGTAAATCTCCTCCTAACCTGCAAATGACACTGTTGCTATGCAGTAATGAGTCTAGTGGCAGAGGAACGGCCAGACATGCAGCTCAGCTGTTCACTGGGATCTGACTGCGGCACAGTTTTTCTCTGTCTAGACAATTGTCTTCATATAACAGTCAAGTGAGATGCAGTATTATTTGATTTATCTGAGTTAAACCCGCTAAAAACAAAGCTTTGTTACACTTAGGGGTGTGAGATCAAAAAGTAAGGTTTTTTTATTGAAAATGCACCACAAATCATTTTAAATGTGTTCTGTGGTAAACACAACAGGAGGTATGAATGAATGAATGAATGAATGAATGAATGAATGAATGAATGAATGAATGAATGAATGAATGAATGAATGAAGCAACAGACCTAATTTTCATGTGTTATTTGGAGAAAACCATCCCTTCCACTGTAGCTCTTGCATATATTCAAATATGGCATGTCAAGACATGTCAGACCAGGTAGCAGTGGTTCTCAACAAACTTCTGAGGGGTTAGTTAAAATAATTTTATATATATTAAAAAATATCTGGAATCATAAAATAACTCATTATTAACATTTAATTCATTTAATATCGTAATGGACAATGAGGTCCAAAAAAGTTGAGAACCACTTTTCTAGGGTCTCATAACAAAATGCATTGTGAAGTTTGAATAAAGTGGTAATGCGATTTTAAATCTACTTCAGAATGGGACATTTTAAGTGTATTAATTACTTAGATTTTGATCTAAATTTTGTAATACAGAGCTTAAATGTAACCTACTCGACCCGCTCCAATCAGTAGAATTCAAAACGGGGTCTCTGGCGTGGGAGAGAGACCCCATCACACCTCAGTCCCATCTGGGTCACGGCACCAAATGTAACCGGTCCTACTCGACCTGCTCCAAGCGGTATTTCTGCTAGAGTAAAAATAAAACTAAAAAAAATAAAGACTGAGCGGCCAGGGGATTGTGGTTTACATGCACAGCTCTAACTGGCTTACCTTACATATATGGACTATATGGTGCTTTGTATTTAGGAGCTCAACATCATCTCCAATTGCTTTCATTGTATAGAAAAGTGCAGTCTGAACATTCAGCCAACCTTCTACTTTTATGTTCTACTGAAGGAAAAAAATTATCAAACGATGAGTGTGAGTGAATTGTCACATAATTTAAATGTTTGGGTGGCTTATCACTTTAGGTGTACACACAATAAAACATTTCCTTTCTGGTATCGGAGGTCTGAGTGATGCTGTTAGCTTGAAGTGAGACAGCAGAAGAGAGCAGTAAAGGGGTTCATGCTAGACTGCAGTATATTACGGGAGACATTGGCTATAATTTATATGTGACCTGCAATTACTTCGCCATGCCTGGGTAAATGCACTGCACATTAAAAAAAGGCATAGAGAGAAGAGACACCATGCTTTTATTACTGTAGTAAAGATTAAAAGTCGCAGCCAAAGTTCCTCCCCTCAGTTATCGCACATGGCTCTGGTTAGGACGCCTCTGAGTCAAGATAATGCATGTAGTTTCAGATAGGACATACACACACGCGCATGGACTCACAAGACAGAAACACTCGTGCCCTGCTGTCACACTCTGTGTGTGGACTTGCTTGGAGCAGATGGTCTAAAATGAGCTCCTCAGGCTGGATACTGGCTGTGTGTCTTGTGGTTCTTGAAGGTAAAAAAAAAAAAAATTGTTTGTGATGGTGTGTTGTAAGAATGCGACAATTATGCACTGTATGAGTAAGGCTTTCATTAAGGCAACATTTCTGTTTACCATCTGTTGTTGTGTCATGTGTGTTGGTTTATTCATGGCAATACATTTGCATGTCATTAGCCTGAAAATGAATTCTGCAGTAAAATGTCATTTGTTTGCTCATTCTAGTCACAAAACAAATCTGTTTACATATGATTATGTAGGGAACTGTGCATTAAATGTTCCTTCCTTCATTAAATGGTGATATATATGGTGTGTTTACTATATCTAACTTTCTGTCATATTGTTTTATTAAATTGTATGCGTTTGTAAGTTTTAATGCAGCTTATGCTTTTACTATTTACACGTGAAAACATTGTCATTTTGAATTATAAAGGTATATGTTTAACCCTCATTTCTGCACTTTGATCAGCACATGTGCTTACACAGATTTTAAAATAGTTAATCTGCTGTCCTGCATGTGTTTCTTCTCATGTGTCATCACAGGAGGCAGACATGTGGTGCGGGCCGAAGAAGGGCCGGGCAGCGAGAGAAACTGTTCAGCAATTCCTCCGGTACTCTCTCCCACACATATCCTAACTCTGTCCATGTTTTGCACACAACTGATTCAGCCCACTGCTAGGACTCATCTTTAGCTCAGAGAGAGAGAAAATAATCTGGCCTCTCAGAGAGATCTCCTCCTCTGATAAGAAATGTTTTCTAGGTCATGCGCACCCTAAATCTGATCTATGAAGTGTGTGTGCGTGTTCTTGTTTATATTACATTGTAGGGTCCAAATGTCCCCATAAGGATAGTAAAATTGAGATCACCTACATTGTGGTGACCAGGCAGCGGTCCTCACAATGTAAATGGATTCATAAACATGCTAAATTATGTTTTTTTGAAAATATAAAAATGCAGTTTGTTTCCTGTGATGGGTAGGTTTAGGGGTTGGGGGGATAGAATGTACAGTTTGTACGATATAAAAACCATTACGTCTATGGAGAGTCCTCACAACGATAGTGAACCGTGTGTGTGTGTGTGCATAGGTATAACATAGGTGTGTGTATAATGACATAGGTATAACATAGGTGTGTGTTTTGTGAACTTTTACTCTTGCTCTTATCCATTGTCTGAGTAAATGCGTTCAATTTGTGATATTTAACATTCTTGAGGGTAACATTTTTACATTTCATTGATGGATACAGTAAATAATTTTGATGCAATATAATTAAATGATTCATTCCTTTTTGTTCCAGTATTTGCCACCAACAGCTGTAAACACAACTCTAAGGCTTCGTGACTTGAGGCAGTCCATGATCCCTTTGAACATTTCTGCCTACATCATCCCTGCCACGGATGCTCATCTGGTACTAAACCGTTAAACAGTGTCAGAAATTATCTTTCATATTAAGGGTTAATATTGGCCCCCTGGGAATTTATTCTTTCTTTTTTCCTAACCATTTAAAAACATAAAACATATGCATTGATAAATGCCAATGTCAAAATAAATTATAATATTTTACCAGTTATAATCAAATGCAATTTAAAATTTTAATCAAAAATCAAAAGTATGCAATCATATGAACTATACATTGATTGCTCTGAGAACGTTTTTTTTTTTTTTTTTTTAAACAACATTGGCCATTTTTTCACTTCTGTAGCCATTTTCATAAATGTTTGACCTCACCTCGTCCTTAAGTTTTCAGCATTCTCAGACATTAACTCTGTGACTGACTGTGATTTTATTGGCAGAGTGAGTACATCGCCCCCAGAGATGCGAGACTGGCCTGGATGTCTGGCTTCACTGGCTCTGCAGGTGTTTCGCAGCCAACCAATCATAATATTGCTGTATCACTATGCATCATTCTCAGTCCCATTATGTTTTGGACCTGAACAAATGGCTCACTCATGTATTCCATTATAACTAACAAGAGTCTGTTTCTAATTCCTAGGCACAGCAGTAATTACTCAAAACAAGGCTGTTTTGTGGACCGATAGCCGTTACTGGATTCAAGCAGAGAGACAAATGGACTGTAACTGGGAGCTAGAGCGAGATGGTGAGGAGCAAATTATGAGAGTGAAGTTAATATTTTAAACTTGTCTAAATGAAGTTAAACATGTGGAAGTATCAATGCCTTTTCTAGCCTCTTAAGCTCTGGGACCATTTTTGGGGATTACTGCCTTGATTTGGCCTACCCAAATTTAAAAGCTACCCATCCACATACAGTGGTCTAAATACACAATTTTGGCATCATTTTACATGAAATCCTATTAATTGATTATATATATATTGATTACTGTGTAAAATTGTTTTATTTTTCCTCTGATTCCTCCATATTAACTAAACTTAGTTTAACACTTCGAACTACTGCTTCACAGTCTCCATTCGCAGCATTACCAACTGGCTCATCCTAGAGATCCCCGAGGGAGATCAGGTGGGCTTTGACCCATTCCTCTTCTCTGTAGGTGAGCAAACACAGCTAATGCTTTTTTTTAAATAAGATGAGTTTGTTCATATTCCGGTATAATGTGTGGAAATAATGTAACAAGGAGAACAAAGAAGGCAGGCAGAGACAAAGTTCTAAGAGCAGATATTTTAATAAAACAAATGGCAGGAATACAAGGACAAACTGACAAACTAATACAGCAATCACTGGGGCTTACACAGGGGAAACTAGATTAACAAGACATGGGTGCAAACAGAAACAGAAAACTAAATCAAACTAAACATAAAAGTTTGGTAACACATTTATTTCAATAGTGAATTTTAGACACTTTACTAAGTAAGTCATAGAGTATTAGCAGTGTCTGCTTAATATCTGCTAACACTTTATATGGATGGTCCCCCAACATACATTCTACTGATTATAAGTAATTTTGTTTAGGCTTTATTGTAGAGTATGTGTACTTAAACTGTACTTACCCATTAAAGTAATGGTAATATAAGGTAACTACATTGGTAAGGTTAATTACCTAGTAATTGCTACATAATACAGTATGTACATGCAGAACAGGACTGTAAA
Source organism: Pseudorasbora parva (assembly GCF_024679245.1). Classification (NCBI taxonomy): domain Eukaryota; kingdom Metazoa; phylum Chordata; class Actinopteri; order Cypriniformes; family Gobionidae; genus Pseudorasbora; species Pseudorasbora parva. Next base: position 25,627,317 of record NC_090182.1, read on the forward strand.
ATAAAGTACTACCGTAATTTTTCAAGTAAATGCCAACTTATTCTAGTAATAATCTTAATAATAATAATAAGATAATATTATTAATATTCTACTACTAACCCTAGGGCCTAACCTAACAGTCCACTAATAATCTATTGTTAGTTAGTTAGTCAGTTAGTTAGTTAGTTAGTTAGTTAGTTAGTTAGTTAGTTAGTTAGTTAGTTAGTTAGTTAGTTAGTTGGTTAGTTGGTTAGTTAGTTAGTTAGTTAGTTGGTTAGTTGGTTAGTTAGTTGACATATAGTTGCAAAATAATAAGAGTGAGTTGACATGTAGCTGCAAAGTTAAGACCATTGAAATAGTGTAAACACACGTTGTTGTTTAAGAACATTTTCTTTTTTATTTAGCAAGGATGTATTAAATTGATCAAAAGAGACATACATTCATATGGCTACAAAAAATAAAGGTTTTTGTGATCCTGACAAAAATTAATCATAGCTTTTTTAACATTGATAATAATAATAAATATTTCTTGATCAACAAATTAGCATATTAGAATGATTTCTGAAGGATCACACATTTTAAAATCTTTTCAAATAGAAAATATAATAAATGTAATATTATTATTATTTATTTATTTTTTATCAAATAAATGCAGCCTTTGTAAGCATAAAAGACTTTAAAGAAAACTAATCTTACCAATCCCAAACTTTTGAAGGATAGTGTAAAATGTCTTAAAATGATGATATGATAAGTATGGGAGTATCTAGTAACCAAAATGATCATCAAAATCGGTCGTGAATCATTCGGTCATTATTCTTTGTTGCTGCAGACACATTTGGCATCTACAACACCAACCTGGCTCCCGCAGGCCGGATCCTGAAGTCTATTCCTGATAACCTGGTGGATAAAATATGGACAGATCAACCTCCTCTGCCTCCTGACAACCCCATGCGCTTACCCGACAGTGTCATTGGTGTGTGCATGTCTTATCAGCATCACTTGACTGATAAGTGCCAAGCGAACAGGGCAGATAAGATCATGACAAACAGAGCAATAAAGCTCTTATTTAATCCTTAATGACTAGTGATATAACTTAGGACAGTGCCAGTAGATAGAGGGGATATTCTAGCTCATTCTGGTGTGAAGAGAAAGTCAATGAAGCTTGATTAAAGGAATAGTTAATCTAAAATCACTTCATTTTGGTTCAAACCTGCATTACTTTTTTCTTCTGTGGGATATAAAATGTGAAATTCTGTTAGTGTTGCTTTTTTCATAAAAGAGGCATTCAAACTTTGAAGAAGAGTATTCGAAAGAATTCTAAAACAAGTTGTGCATTTTATTTAAAGTCTTCTGAACAGAATAGCTTTGTGGAATAAACTGGAACTTTATTAGTGGAAGATTGGAAGATTATTAGTTAACATAAATAAAAAATTGATACAGGATGGCTGGATGGATGGATGGATGGATGGATTCTGTGGATGGATTGGGTCAATGTGGTGAAGTTAAGAACCTACGGAGCCTCTAAAGGGAGCATCTAATTTTTTTCCCATCAGCATGTCCCTGTTAGGGTCTCCTTATCAACCGTCTGATTCATTAATGAATCATTTAAACCCAGAATCATTAAATCATTTTTTAAGTGGATAGGCTAAATCATTGTAAAGGTTTGAGTTAAAATAATAAATCATTTTTCATTTTCATAACAATTGATGATTTATTCAATCATTTTTGTGTGCACTGTTTGTTAAAGGTTTTGATGACATTGAGCATGTGTGTGTGTTTGTTCTTTTGTTCAGAGAGGACCTGGCCAATGAAAGTAGAGCAGATACGAGCCCAAATAAGTGACAATCCATACAAGCCCACCGCTGTACTGCTTTCAGCTTTGGATGAGACCGCATGTAAGCACAACACAAAGCCAAATGCAGGAAATTATCTCTGAATCGTTCTGTAAAACTCTTGTCGGGCCTAAGCATTTCAGTTTGCATCTCTATTTTCAGGGCTGTTTAATCTACGAGGCAACGACATCCCTTTTAATCCATTCTTCTATTCTTACACTCTGCTGTCAATGGATGAGATATGGCAAGTTCCTCTTTTCCATAATAACACTATAATTAGTTGGTGTTCAGTTTCTAACTAACCTCTTTTGCCAGGCTCTTTGTGCACAAAGAAAGAATATCAGAAGAGTTGAAGGTGTACCTGAATGCTTCGTGCTACCAGGCCTATTGTGTGCAGCTGATTGAGTACAGCTCTGTGCGCACACACCTGCAGTCCTATCTACAGAAACCCAACGTGAGGGTGTGGGTGGGTACAGAGTACACCAACCAAGCCCTGTATGAGCTCATCACTCCTGAGGTAAGACCTAGATCTAAAATATAGACTGCTGGTATGTGCATGTCAGCTTAGATATTCAAACAGCATGTAAATAAGGAGTCTCAATATGAACACACACCCTAAAGTGTTAGTATTAATAATCAATTTTCACTTTCTGCATTTGGTTTGGTCTTTAATGTGATCATGCACTTCTGTTCAAGAAGTTTTAAACAGTAGAATGTTATCATTTTTTCCATATGGCTTTTAAAAGCCTAAAAAATACATGTAAATATGTAACTGTAATCTTGCAGATGACAAACAAGCCTGTGTGCTCGCATCTATCGGAAAAAGTTTAGTTATGTTTCTGCGTCATGTATGTGTAACAAAATTAGACTGCTAGTGGAGCCGTTTCTATTTTTGATACGCTGCGCAGCTATTTCAGCCACTTTATTTTGCCCTTCCAAGTCTGACTGAAATATAATTTATCAAATATGTTAATAAATATATTTTGTGACCGTTAGATAAGAGGCTACAAACTATGTTTAAAAGTTTTGTTTAATGTGACTCCTGTCTGATAGAGAAATACAATTCCAGACATTATTAGTCCTTAAACAGCAGCAGTGTGGTAGATATTATGGATGGATGGATGGATGGATGGATGGATGGATGGATGGATGGATGGATGGATGGATGGATGGATGGATGGATGGATGGATGGATGGATGGATGGATGGATGGATGGATGGATGGATGGATGGATGGATGGATGGATGGATGGATGGATGGATTGGATTGGATTCTTTAGATGAATGGATGGGTAGAAGAATTGATTCTGTCAATAGATGATGGATTCTGTAGATGGATGATGGATGGCTGTATTGGACTCTGTAGATGGATGATGGATGGCTGTATTGGACTCTGTAGATGGATGGATGGATTCTGTTGATGGATGGATGATGGATTGATGGGTGGAAGGATGTATTCTTTAGATGGATGCAGGCTTGTGCACAATTCAGAATTGAATTGAGAATGACTCCTAAAATCCAATTCAATTCTTGAATTTACATTGAATTTGAATTGATGTCAAAAACAATTTGAATTTGAATTGAATTGAAGTAGAATTGAAGTAGAAAGGAAGTAGAATTGAAATTCAAGAAAAATTCAAAGAAATTCATATACATGAATTTGTCCATCTTGCCATAGCAGCTTCATCTGCATCTGTTGAGAGAATCTTTAGTGTTGCAGGAAAGATCTTCAGACCAGAACGGTGCAGACTCAATGATAAAACATTTGAGGAGCGATTGAGAATTAGATGCTGCAGTGTTGCTCAGTGAGTTTTGCACTGGAATGAATGATAACTGCATTCACAACAACTGTGCGTTATTTTATTACTTTGAAATTAATATAACATATTAAACAACGAATTAAACAACATTGAGGGGTTACTTTATTTGAATTGATCATTATCTATATTTTATAACAAAATGTATGCAGGGTTGAGGAGTGACACTGTAAAAAAAAAGAAAAAAAAGAATCACGAGTCTTATAATTTTCACTAAAAAAAATTAAGGCTTTGAGTTATGTTTGACATTTGAAAGAATTTCTGTTATGTTGAAGTTTTTACTGTTACCATTGTGCAGAAGAGTAGAGCTTATGGTTAGGTTGTGATGTGATTAACTGCAAGTATTATGATTATTATGAAGAATGTTGTTTGTTCAATGAGCAATAACTTTGCTAATGCTAGTGCAATAACAAGTTTGTTTCTACTTGTGCCAGCATCAAACAGATTATTAATTGAATAACATAACTAAAAGTCAAATGAAAACAGGTAATTTCCATTTACTCTAATATATATTTAAAAAAAAATTCAAAATCAACTTAAATTGAAAAAGCACATTACACTAATAAGATTTAATTCATCATAAACACTACTGAAATATGTAATATTGTTACCATCATTTTTTAAGTAGATACTGTGTAATATTTTTACAGTGTAGATGCGTGTAATGAAATTGTGTTATTAAATTACAAAATTAATGTAATTGTTGTATTACTGAGGTAAAATGTGCAATTCAATTAGTTACTAATCATATTAAAAGGAAATTGCTTTGCATTGATAAAGTAATCCAAACCACATTTATAATGGTTAACTTGTAAGCAATTACATTTCCAAAGTAACCTTCCTAACACTGAATGTATGTGAGATTCAACACATTCTTTCTGTTGTGTGACTGTGGAATTTCTTTGAATTGTCATGAATTTAATTCTACTTCCTGTGGGGCGGAGTCAATTCCATTCAAATTCATGAATTGAATTGAGGCCAATTCTGAAATTCTGAATTTTGCACAAGCCTGGATGGATGATGTATTGGTGGGTAGAATAATTGATTCTGTCAATAGATGGATGGATTGTGCAGATGGATGTATATATGGATTTATTGGATTCTTTAGATGGATGGATGATGGATTGGTGGGTAGAAGGATTGATTGATAGAGGGATGGATTCTGTAGATGGATGATAGATGGATGTATTTGGATTCTTTAGATGGATGGATGGGTAGAAGGATTGATTCTGTCAGTAGATGGATGGATTGTGCAGATGGATGGATATATGGATTTATTGGATTCTTTAGATGGATGGATGGGTAGAAGGATTGATTCTGTCAATAGATGGATGATAGATTGATGTATTGGACTCTGTAGATGGATGGATGGGTGGATGGATGGATGGATGGATGGATGGATGGATGGATGGATGGATGGATGGATGGATGGATGGATGGATGGATGGATGGATGGATGATGGATGGATGATGGATGGAAGGATGGATTCTGTAGATAGATGGCTGTATTCTTTAGATTGATGGATAGATGAATGGATTGATGGATTATGTAGATGTATGGATATATGGATGTATTGGATTCTTTAGATGGATAGATGATGATGGATTGGTGGGTAGAAGGATTTATTCTGTCGATAGATGGATAGATTCTGTAAATGGATGTATTGGACTCTGTAGATGGATGGATGGATGGATGGATTCTGTAGATGTATAAATAGATGGATGCATTGGACTCAGTGGATGGATGGATGGATGGATGGATTGATTCTGTAGATGGATAAATAGATGGATGCATTGGACTCAGTGGATGGATGGATGGATGGATTGATTCTGTAGATGGATAAATAGATGGATGCATTGGACTCAGTGGATGGATGGATGGATGGATGGATTGATTCTGTAGATGGATAAATAGATGGATGTATTGGACTCTGTAGATGGATGAATGGGTGGGTGGGTGGGTGGGTGGATGGATGGATGGATGTATTGGACTCTGTAGGTGGATGGATGTGTGGGTGGATGGATGGATGGATGGATGGATGGATGGATGTATTCTGTAAATAGATAAATAGGTTGGACTCAGTGGATGGATGGATGGAACTATGATTTCATAATGCAGCTTGTCTCCCACAGTACAGGCGAAGACAATATTTCATCACAGAACTTGTCTTATCTCTTTAAGGACAAACTTCTGACCAGCACCTACTCTCCAGTACTGACCACGAAAGCAGTGAAAGATGAGACCGAGCAGCGTATTCTCAAAGAGGCTCATGTAAGAGGACACAGTTACACTTTATAATGAAGTCCCATTAGTTATGCATTTGCTAACATTAACTAACAATGAGCAATGCAGTGTGTATTAATCTTTATTAGTGTTAGTTTAAAAAAACACTGTTCATCGTTAGTTAACGTTAACAAAAGGAACCTTGCTCACAGTCTTCTCCCTAAATGACTTCAGCAGTCATCAGCCGGATGGACACTGTTTATTGATACCTGTCTTTTATTATCATAATTTCTAGATTGAAGTGCACTTTATCTCACCATAAAGCCACATTAGGAAGCAAGAAAGACTCCATTCACTGCAGCTTGATTCAACTCAATCAATGTGTTATCTCTCCTTATCGTAGAACCTCCATCAGATGTATTGGGATCTTTTTTACTAATGATGTTTGCTGTAATCAATGGTCTATTGACATATTTTGCAGAATGAGTTTTTCAATCTAAAACAAACGCATCAGATAAAGTGCATGGACAAAGATCTTCGTTCTGGTGTTTTATGGCCTAGCCCTAGAGCCAGACCTCAGCTGACTGCAGGTGAACATCCTCTCTGGCTTCCCACAGGTCAGGGACGCAGTCGCAGTCATGCAGCTTCTGTTGTGGCTCGAAAAGAAAGTTCCAGAAGGCAAAGTGACCGAGCTCACAGCAGCACAATTTGTTGATCAGTGTCGCAGGTACAGAACAGCGGAGCTAAACCCTCATCGCTGATACCACTCACACATAAAACACATGGAATTAACATTGATTGATCACTTTTTAAGGGTTCCAAGACTATATTTAACATTCATGTTCTTAAAGGTCCCGTTTTTCCCGTGTTTTTGAAGCTTTGATTATGTTTACAGTGTGCAATATAACATGAGTTCATGTTTCGCATGAAAAAGTATTTTTCACACAATTTCCTTATCTGTACACTGCTGTTTCCTCTGTCCTAAAAACGGCCTGATGATTTTCTTGTTCTATGAAGTCCCTCCTTCAAAATATGTAACAAGTTCTGATTGGACAGCAGCTTAGCGCACTTTGCCCGGAAAGGTCCCGCCTCTTAGGCCGGAGACACACTGCAAGCGTGGCGTTTCTGCTGCGTGTCAGCCGCGGGGCGGCTGCCTGGGGTTTTCTCTGTCTTTGCACACCAGAAGCGTGTCTGACGCGGCGCTGCTGCTGCTGGGAAGCCCTATACTTCATGTTAAATATAAATAGATTGCCTATTGATACAGCAAAGACAACGTCGGCAGTAGCCTATTGACCATACATATGGTATTGACGGCAAAATAGGCTACAGAATATTTCGTTCTGTATTGACAGGTTTAATATTTCAAAATCGATAATTATGTTGTTTTTTATTATTACAAGTAGGCGTATATCTGCATTTATGTTAACCTACAGACTTTCAAACATGAAAATGTCATGTATTAATATGTATTCCTGTCAAAATGGCATATAAACATCTTTTCCTATGCTATTTTGCCTAGAAACGCTTCCAACACGCTCGCTTGTCGCGTGAAAAATAGGCGTCTCTTCTATTTGAAGCATGCACGCGTTTTCCGTGCGTGAGCCGCGCGGCTGACGCAGGCAGTATGCAAGCGCTAACCGGTTAACACGGGAGCCGAAATAAAAACGGACACGCCACGCAGCCAAGACGCTCACGGCACGCTTGCAGTGTGTCCCCGGCCTTAGTCGACAAAATGTGTGTTCGACATCGGCTGCGGCTGGATGCATGCAATCGGCAAGAGATGTAGTTCTCAGTAAATTTGGCAGTTAAATGTTTTTTATATTTTATTTTTACTTATTTTGTTTTATTTTGTTTTGATATTTAATGCTGTATAAAAATGTATAGGCTACATTATAGCTTAATATTGAATAATGGAGCAAACTAAATTAATATTTACTGTAGCTTGTAATGACAAAAAATTAACTCCGTCGCTTTACTGAAGAAGAGGCAAACATTAGCCAATTATTTTTATAAAGTTTTATTTCTTGCAAGAAAGAGCCACAGTCAACATAGTCATCAGTGCCTGCATCTCTTATACACCCATTGTCAAAACAATCCCTCTCAGTAGTTTTCCACACATGGTAAGAGTGTTAAACACAGCACAGAAGGGTCCTGCATGGCAGAGACACATATTAGCTCCTGTATGAATACAAACACACTCTAAATAATCAATATTCTTCATCAGTGATTACAAATTTTCCATCACAAGCTCTATAGTAACCGTCTTTATAAAGATTAATTGAAGGCATAACATTTGCACAAGTCAAACCTGTTCCTACATCAAGGACATTCATTCATAAAATGCTCGTGTAAGGAAAATAACTTTTGTGCAACACATTTACTTCCATTTTCTTGAGAAACACAAACCCTTCGTTGTGTTTTGGCAGCAAGCAAAAGAACAGCAGAGGGCCGAGTTTTGAGACCATTTCTGCAAGTGGACCTAATGCTGCTCTTGCTCACTACAGGTAATAAATATGTCTTCCTATTTATTTATACTATTTAATTATATTCAATTTATTTACCTGTATTCGTACTCATGTATTACAGTCCATCCACTGAAACTGCGAGGAGGCTGACAGTGGATGAGATGTATCTTGTTGACTCTGGAGGACAGTACCTGTAAGTTTGAAAGTACTATTAGGACAGTTTGTGTGCAAAACCATGATACATAACTAAGCTCACTGTGAGATTAACTGAAATATCAATTAACCTGCATGGTTTCCTTAAAATGTTGAGTTCACTGAAACAAAAAAATTGAGTTACGAAACTAAAGGGGGAGCAAAATATCTTTCTCTGCATTTCAATGAACTCAAAATTTTAAGGCAGCCAGATTATTTACTGACAATTTAAGTTAAACCAACAAATCAAGTACTAAACCAGCTATCTCTTTCTGTTACAGTGATGGTACCACTGATATAACACGTACTGTGCACTGGGGTAAACCCACTGACTTTCAAAAGGTACTGAACATCAGGCATAGGGGCATACTGACGATGCAGAGTCAGAGGCAAAATTTGATGCTTATACTTAGACTACTAAAAGGACAACTGCTTTCTTATTGTTTTGCTCTGATAGGAGGCCTACACAAGGGTGCTCATGGGAAATATTGAGATTTCAAGAACCATCTTTCCTGCTGGAACTAGAGGTGTGGATTTCTTTATCTTTAATCACAATCTCCCTTTAACCGTGCCCTGATGCTTCCACAAGAGGGCGCCCTATCCACAGCAGACATCTCACAGTGACCTCCACAAACCCTTTCATGTGGCAACCATTCATGTGCTTTTATTCCCACCATAGGCGTGAACATGGAGATGCTGGGACGAAGAGCATTGTGGGAAGTTGGTTTAAATTATGGTCATGGCACTGGTCATGGTGTTGGGAACTATTTTGGAGTCCATGAATGTAAGTCTAATTCCGTTAACAAGTTCTAACAAGTCTGTCTGTATCTCAGTATAGTTACATAGATTAATTTGTGGATAACAAATGTTATCAATGGTGGATTAAATTGATCAAGTGACAATAAAAAAGAATAAGCTATTTTAAATAAATGGTGTTCTTAACTGTTTTGAACACATTTTGATAATAATAAGAAATGTTTCTAATGCACTAAATCAAAATATTAAACATAATTCTGAAGGATCATGTGACACTGAAGACTGGAGTAATGATGCTGAAAATTCAGCTTTACCATAACAGTAATACATAAAAATTTAAATTATGGATTTGTTCATATTATATAAAATAAATGCAGCCTTGGTTAGTTTATAATATAATTTCTCTCTAAGTGATATATATATATATATATGCTATGTAATAGATCTCTTCATCTAATGTCTTTGTTTTCTCTCTGATAGGGCCTGTGGGTTTTCAGTCCAATAATATTCCATTTCAAGAGGGGATGTTTACGTCAATTGGTGAGGAATCATTAAGCAGCTCATTATGATTGCATTCGTTTGATACTTAACAAGTTGACAAACTCTCTTTTAGAACCTGGTTATTATAAGGAGAATGACTTTGGTATAAGGATAGAGGACATTGCTGTCACTGTTCCAGCTACTACAAAGGTACATTCAAACAATTGGTCTAGAACTCTGTAAATCCAGTGCAGATCCATATTTGTCCAAGGGCAATGACTAATGAAATATTAATATGTGATTTTTCCCCCCTTATGTTTGCCCTTCTAGCATAGCAGCAATTACCTGAAATTTGAAACTGTCTCATTGGTGCCTTATGACAGAAAACTGATAAATACATCTCTTCTAAGTCCTGAGCAGGTATTTGAAATAATATCAATGTTTCCGTATTTTTATACAAATACACCAGTGTTGACCTTCATATCATAATCCATTTTGTTACTGTCGGGATGCACTGGGTTCCATTTGGTTTCCAATGTAAAAGATGGGTAGTAAACCAGTTAAAACCCGCAGCTTTGTGTGTTTAAAAAAAAAGTTTTCTAGTGTTGGTTTCCTTTGAAAGTGCCCACAGACGCTCTTAACTAGAAACACATCTCGGGAGGGGGGTTGTGGGTTTGCTGGAAATTAAAAAACCCTATTTTTACTTTCATAAACAAACATCAGCTGTTGATTTCAGTGTTGGCAGTGCAGAATATGTCTCTGTTTTTTTGTTGTTGTCTTGTAGCTGCACTGGCTGAACTCATACTATGAGACCATCCGGAGCGTGGTAGGTCCCGAGCTGAAGAGGCAAGGGCTGACGGAGGAGTATGACTGGATGGTGAAGCACACTGCACCTTTCCTTACAGCTAGAGCTTCAGCTGTCATCTCCTCAGGCACACTGTTAGTAACAGTGCTGGCCTCTGTTGTACTGCATAATCTTCTGTAAATACGTCTGGAGAGCTTGGCCTACCACACAGCATTCAGTACTGCCTCTGCTCGGTACTGCAACTACTCTCCCATTTTTAGGTACACACAGAAAAGTACCAATGTTGAATACTGAAAATTATTCTCTCTCTCTCTCTCTCGCTCAATTTTCATCTCTTTTATCTGGTTACTTCAGCCATTTTTTAATGGATTTGCCAGACTTCATTAGGGTTTGGCCTATGTTTAAAGCTGTATTAAACTTGTATTAGTTCACCCAAAAATGAATTTTTTTCATTAATGACTCACCCCAAAGTCGTTCCACACCCATAAGACCTCCGTTCATCCTCGGAACACAGTTTAAGATATTTTAGATTTAGTCCGAGGGCTTTCTGTCCTTTGAATGTAAGTGTATGCCCACTTGCTGTCCACGTCCAGAAGGTAATGAAAACATCATCAAAGTAGTTCATATGTGACATCAGTTGGTTAGTTAGACTCTTTTGAAGCGTCCACAATACATTTTGGTCCAAAAATAACAAAAAATACGACTTTATTTAGCGTTTGACACGCGATCCGAATCATGATTCATGACCGTTTGATTCTTTTTTTGAGGAACACGAAAGAGAAGACAATGCTGAATAAAGTCGTATTTTTTGTTATTTTTGGACCAAAATGTATTGTTGACGCTTCAAAAGAGTCTAACTAACCAACTGACGTCACATATGAACTACTTTGATGATGTTTTTATTACCTTCTGGACGTGGACAGCAAGTGGGCATACACTTACATTCAAAGGACAGAAAACCCTCGGACTAAATCTAAAATATCTTCAACTGTGTTCCGAGAATGAACAGCTCTTACGGGTGTGGAACGACTTTGGGGTGAGTCATTAATGAAAGAAATTTCCTTTTTGGGTGAACTAACCCTTTAATATTGTATATAATATATTTTATGACATAGTTTTGCATATATTTAATTTAAAAAATAATATGATTTAAAAATATATAAATTGCTGGTGTATGTATGCAGAAATTATGTAAAGACAATCATTGTCGATTTATAGTTTATCAAAATATGATTACTATAGTATCTACACTACATATGATATCTATGTGTTGTTTTCATACTTACCAGTCATAATTGTAGACCTCAAATAATGTCCTCTCCACTGAGTGAAAATAGTATGCAGACACATACACCTAGCACTCAACATGACCATAATTTCATAAATAGATCCACTCTTTTTAATAACTTTGGTTAATTTGTTAATACAAGGCTCAACTTTTGCTGGCTCATTCGTACCAGTTTGTTCATCACAAAAATACAGAATAATTACTCCATGGGTGTAAATTTATAGACACTTTTGGCATAGTACGATGCACAACATTTATTAGCAGTCTTAGGGAAAGTTTCTTTTAAAATGAATGTATTACAATATTGTGTTACTCCCTTAAACAGTAACTAATTGTAATACTTAGTTCCTTTTTTGGAAAGTAATGTGTTTTGTTACTTTTGCATTAGTTTTTCTCATCTGGGTTTGGTCTGCTTGTTTTTTAATAACAAAAAAAGTTATTCTATTGTTGGCAAATGTAAAGGCCCTTTCTCACCAAAGGTCAATTGAATAAGCCTCTGAAGGCTGAAGGAAATTTAAATACACACCTGTATATAGTAGAGGGCACAGCTCAAACAAACCTTCTGAAGAAGAATAGGATGCACTAGAATAAGGTCAGCACTATTATTCAGCAATAAACAAATTAAATAAAAAACAATGCAATGTTTATCTGAAGTCATTTTTGCGTATGGTTGATTATAGGCTGAATTGGATCATTGAAGGTCAGCAGCAAAGACACTGCTTAATAAAGTGAGATTAAATACATAAAGTATATTTGTGTCATTTAAATAGTTTTACCTGTTTCCCTGCTCAATGTAGAGCTACAATAACCATTATATTTACACTGCGCACACAAAACTTACTCACAATTTTTTCTTAATAGCCACAGGAGAAGTGTCAGCCAATACATGGGAAAGCAAAGTAACTTGTGTTACATATTTGAAAAAGTAATATTTTGTCAATTTAAAGTAATGTGTTACTTTATTAGTTACTTTGAAAAACGTTAACGTTAATCTGATTGCCTAACTCATGTTACTTGTAATGCTTTACCCTCAACACTGTTGATTAGTAAATAATCAACCCCCTAATGATTTACTTTTGTAAATGTAGTGACAACGCAGAACTGGCTCTACATTATAGTTTCGTCAACTGGCCCAAATCTTATTGAGCCTTGGTTAATAAAACAAATATTTGATTCCATATTCCTGTTCTTAGTCTGAAATTATCTCTGTGCACATTATCACTATAAATACTAATCCAGTTTACATTAATGTGTTTTGAAAAAGGCTGAAAATATTTTTTTGATTGTAAGATTTTATGTGGAAGTAACATCTGTGTAACTTTTATAAGACTAGCCCAATAAAATCCATTGGGATTAAGTGTCCAAATAAAAAAATTAACAAACTACTACTACACTGTAAAAAATTATTGAGAAAAAAAGTTACCTGGTTGCCTTAAAATTTTGAGTTAATTGAAATTAAAGTTTTGAGTTAATACAATGAACATTTTTTGAGATTCGACAACCTTTATTAAAATATTATTAAAAGATTTTGTAAGCATATTGGGTAATTGTGTGTTTTATTTCTGATGACGCAGTCAAACATGCCAAATTGTGCTATTTTCATGATTTATCACATTTTTTATGTGGTTCAGATACAATAATATTTTGAGTTTCTATTTATTAAACAAATTTCCTTGTATCAACTCAAATTTTTAATTTCAATAAACTCAAAATTTTAAGGCAACCAGGTTACTTATTTTTAAACCAACAAAAACCAACAACATTTTTTGCAGTGTACTGCTACTCAACTCCACATTGAAATTTTCTGCAATGCTGTAAATACTTTACATAAATAATCTTGTGGTCGTCATTCATTTATTCAATGAAAAACTTTGATTGGGTTCGATGAATCCCACAGCAATCTTGAAAAAAAAATACTTAGATGATAAATGATATAAATGACTAAAATAAATGACTTAAAGTAACAAAAATATTGGCACAGTATGTCATGTCCGGTTTGTTCATTTTATTTGGGTGTGTAGGTTTTAGAGCAGGGCATGGTTTAGAGCACTGAAACTGACACAGCGTGACACCAAGCACGCTCCCATCCTATTGCCCACACAGATATAATAGCAATCACACATCAACTGCACTTTCTGAGAAACCAGCTTCTTCAATCATTTTTAATCGTCACAGGCCTAAAGCGAGCTGGTGTCAATAGCACTGCTGCATTTGAAGGTCTCATGCCTGCAGAGGTGTTGTTGCTTGGCAACAGTTCCGTCAGAACCACAGTAAGGTGTGAATGTGGTTTCTGAGACGTCCGCTTTCTCTCTCTCTCTTTCTCTCTCTCTCTCTCTCTCTCTCTCTCTCTCTCTCTCTCTCTCTCTCTCTCTCTCTCTCTCTCTCTCTCTCTCTCTCTCAGTGCACTCTTTTGTTTGGCTGTTCTCCTCCAGCTCAAAACAACTTTGAACATTGTTCCTTATCTTCACAAAAATTGGACTGATGAATGTGGTTCTATTTGTCATGTTTTAGTCGAGGCTCTGTAAATGGTGTGACCATACATAAAGAGGAAGTATACAGGAACAGGAGGTGTTGAAAACGATGACCTCATTACAGTTTTGGTGTGCATGACCACTGTCTGTACAACTGAAATCACTGTCCTGATCTAAAGTAATGAACTGCATGTTACATGTGCTGTAAACACCGGCTGCTTTTGTCCAAATATTTCATACTCATAACTTTGTTTTTGGAGGGAGTGAAACAGTCAGGCATCAGTCAGGTCTTATGACCATGTGGCATATAACAAACAAACAGAAATAACTCTCTGCGAACTCACACTCCTCTATGACTGTCTCAGATGGCTGATCTTACATGCCTGTCTCAGCACACTGATTTTGTCATTTTTAGAAATTAGTCAGGGGCATCCAACCTTTATGATAGACATGGCCTAATAACTAATATGAATTATTATTGTTTATAACTAGTTTTTTTTATGTATGTATGATGATGACTGGAGGACTGATTATATCAGTGACTTGAGTGATTGTTTATCTCAAGAAATACAAAATCATTCCTTGTGCTCTTCAGGCTGAAGATGTTCTGTATCACAGTACTGTTTGTAAGTAATAGATAATTATGTTTTTATCTCATTGGTTTGTTTTCATCTGACATGAACCATTGCAACCATAGCCACCTCTTAAAAAAAGAAGTTCCTGTCTAGTCATGTGACTTCCTCAAGCATTTAGTTCTCCACTCCAGCGATCAGAGAAGAGCTTTTCTTCTGCCTCTTCCTTTTCTGGTGGCTTTTGTCGCTCTGTGAGTGGGCACCGTGGCAGTTAGACTGACAGAAATAAGTTTAACAGCCCAGTGTCATACTGCCACAGCTATAGAGTCAGGAGAATATTGCCCACCCACTACTGGATCAACATGTTACGGAGGAAACCATCCAACGCATCTGAAAAGGAGCAGGCTCAGGTGCAAAAGAAGAAGGTAAGAGTCTGTATATCTTAATATGCGTGGCCCTGTTTTGACGAGTTGACGCTTGAAATTATGTTCTTGGAGGACCTCTCTGGGGGTCTGCATTCCCAGGAGAACACTAACACACATAATATGGGCTGTTTAAACATTAAAAAAGATGCATCAGAGCAGAACATGTGTGCTTTTGTTGCTGATTGTTTGTATCTACAGGGAGGGGTTTTCTTCCATCTATGTGAATAATAGTCCTATTGTAATATGTCCCGTTTGTCTTCAGACCTGTCATTCTTATGTTCAAGAACTGAAACTCTATGATTGTTCTGGGCTAAATGCATGGCTATGCAGCAGTTCCTGTAGAAACACATCAGACCGCAACACACATCCTGAAGCGGTTCTACCTCTTCGGAGCAAAGCATCCAAACACATCTCCTGAATTCAAAGTGACATTTACGTATATGTCTTCACAGCCCGCTCCACTCCACTTCTTCTCGTTCAGCGGTTAACTGCTTCTATGTCATTACTCTTATTTTCCATTTGATTCACATCTTGCGTGTAACAACCAACAGTTTCGATATTTCTCCTCTGAAACTCCAGGTGCTTCGTAATTGCATGTAACTCAAGCAAAGCGAGATCTGGAAATCTTGCTGTTGTGGTTACTTAAAAAATATATTTTATTTATATTTTTTTAAACCAAAAGTTTTATCCAGAGCAGAGGATGCAGTTGACATTCATCATTGCCATGGTGTTAATTAAAACACTTCACCAGATCACCACCATATCATCTCAAATACTTGAGTTTCCTCTTTGGTCATGGATGGTTAAGATTATGAGTAATCATTTCAGTTGAGATCTGTCCAAAAATATATTTCAATATTTCTTATGATGACTCAGAATGTTGTCATAGTTGTGGGGAAATTAATAGGGAAGGTTTGTTAGTTTGACAGTCTTTTCTTTTTGTGACAGTCTTTTCTTTTTTAACATGACAGTCAATAATGGCAGTCTTTTCTTTTTTAACATGACAGTCAATAATGGCAGTCTTTTCTTTTTTAACATGACAGTCAATAATGGCAGTCTTTTCTTTTTTAACAAGATTTTCAAAAAAAAGACTGACATTGAACTAGTTTTGACTGGCTGAACAATCTCTTCTTGCATTTGGTTGGCTTAGCAGATTGCAGTTTATTGTGTGTTGCCTAGATAGTGCACAGCTCTGCAGTGATTGGCTGCATGTTGGCTGTGACATGCCCACTTCCTGTACTGAAGAAAAATGTCACAATGAAAGGTTTCGATAAGAGAAAAAGTCAAATTGGACCAAATATGCACAGCAGGCCACAAAACCCACACTGAAGGATTTTATCAATTAAAAAAGTGCCTTAATTATGAATGAATATACTCTAAAATGCCACTCTTTGCAATTATAATGTAGCTATAATAGTGTTTCCTACAGTTTAAATGCATAAGTACTGATTAATATGAATTAACATCATGTGATGTAATTACTTCATATCATACAGATCAGAAATGCCCATGGGTTCATGGGCAAAAATCAGACCAAGACCACCTTTGATTTGGCCTACCATGCCATATCAGAATATGGTTCACTTCATTTCGACATTCCACTTTAGACATTCTATAAGTAATCTATAAGTAACTTTGTAGCTACATTTCAACTAACTCTCATTAGAGTATTAGACTGTTAGGATTAGTAGAATAAGTTGACATGTACTTAAAGTTACTTAGAGTTAGTAGAATGTCTCTTAGAGACCCGATATTAAGCAGACAGTCTACTAATAGGCCTACTCTATATTAATGTTAATATAGATATAATTGAAGTTGCTTTCAAAGGCCATCAATTAAGTGTGGTTTTTGACCTATGACCACTTATTTTTCATAGAAAATTCAAAGGCTTTGCCATAAAACACTCTTGAGCTGGAAGCAAGTGTAATTCAAGTTTAAAATTGCATCTGGTCTATGGATCTGAAAAAGATACTATGTATTTTTCTACTCAAATGTTACTCTGGAGATCAGATAATGCTTCCAAATATTGATCAAGATATATGCATGTGGAAATACAATTGCATTTAATGGCCATTATAACATGAGCTATCAGTTCAACTAAACTGGATTTGTTCATGATGCACAGAGCTAACGTTTCATCAGCATAATGCTGGATGACTTTGCGTTCAACCATTAGGCCACTGGGTCATGAGCAATAAAACGTGAACAGTACAGGACAAAATCTATCTATATCAAGAATATCTATCTATCCGTCCATCCATCTATCAATGTCTATCTGTTCGTCTGTATCTGAATACTACTGTAACTTTAGTCTCTGATGAAAAACTGTTCTGTGTTCATAGCTGTCTCTGCAAAGATCCAGCAGCTTCAAAGACTTCATGAAACCAAAGCCATCATCACCTGCAGTGAGCCCTGACGCTACCTTGGATGAAACTGTAAGTGCCTTAGTTTGTTTATGGAGATGTATTTGCTAAACTCAAGCTCCAACTCACTACTGTCTTATGGGTATAGAAATATTAGATAATGTGTGCAAATTGACCAATATCTGGTGTCTCGGTGTCAGTATATTAATTTGCAATGTCAGTGTTAACCTTAAACTGGTAGAAAGGTGCTTGATAACTGCTTCATCTCAAAACCACACTATTTTAAAAATATCTAGACAGGATATCATCCTTTCATGAACCTTTCAAGCAGAGAGCCTGCTTAGCATTCTGTCTGCTTTTAAGAGTACACAATTGAGGTATAATTTTAATATTCTCTCTCTCTCTCTCTCTCTCTCTCTCTCTCTCTCTCTCTCTCTCTCTCTCTCTCTCAGTATTATTGTTTTTTTAAAGAAATACTTTTCAGAATGCATTCAATTTAATAAAAGTAATTATACATTTTGTTACAATAGATTATATTAAATAAATGCTTTTCTTTTAACTTTCTATTCAAAGAATCATGGGGTGGGAAATCAGTTTCCACACAAATACAAATGACAAATCATTATATTAGAATGATTTCTGAAGGATCACGTGACACTGAAGACTGGAGTAATGGCTGCTAGAAATTCAGCTTTGCCATCACAGGAAAATATAAAAAAATGTAATATTATCATAGAATAAGTTCAAAGAAACAACAACAACAATGATTTTAAATTGAAATATTTCACAATATTTCTACTTTTATTCTATTTTTAAATCAAATTAACGCAGCCATGGTGAGTTTCTTTCATAAAAAATCTTACTGATTAAATAAGACATTGTTATCATATTAAAAAATTAAATTAAAATAAATAGATAAATCAAATTGTTATAATATATACTATTTTTATAACAATGTCCGTTCTCTGTTTTTATAACGAAAGTGTTGAATAGTGTGGAATAGCCCTCTGTGGGAGAGTTAAGTAAGGTGCTGCTGAGATATAAACAAAGGCAATGTAACGGACTGATGTAAAATCCCCATGACGCTGACAGGTACTTTTGTTTTTTTGGCTGTGCCTTTGATAACTGCACAACTTGTTCTCACAGTAAAGGAACAGCCTCTAACATTTTGATGTAGAGCTCAGAGAGGAGGAGCCACATTGACTCAGTGTGGTAGTGACACAAAAACCACAGTCACAAACTTTACTGGAAATTCTCCTAAGAACATGGGCCCATCGCTTTAAAACTAACGCCACTTAGTGCCACAAACAAATATGTGCTGATTCAGCTCAGCCCAGATAAACATGATGACACTGTTTAACATAACATGGCACATTAGAAATGGGTTATGAATAACACATCAAAGAACTGCAAACAGCAATTAAAAACAATCACAGTGAGAATATGGGCATTTAGCCCAATTTACTTGAGGTAAATCATGGCAATTAGTTCGAACAGAGGTCGTCGGTTTCTTCAACGACGGAGTGCACAGAACAGCAGGTCTAGAAAAAAATTCTATTCATTGCCTGTAGCTCTTTTTAGACAGGACAAACAAGAGGAAGTTTGATGAGTCGATAAGACAAATTTAGCTATTCAAGCAAGTGCAAAGTAAAAACAGCAATTAGCCTTCTAAAAGCATATTTTTGTGCAATTTCTTACAGCATTTCGATGGCGCACCACCAGAGGATTCGGGGAAAAGTAACGGAAAACTTGGAAAGAAATGGAGAAATGTCATATCTCGCACAATGACCCGTAAAACGTCCAAAATGGTGCAAAAAGCCCTTGCGGAGGAGGGGGTGAGTAGAAAGAGCAAATATTATTTACAGGCTCTTTGGCTCTCAAGGATAAATTATTTCACAGAATGTATAGCCTAATCCTTAGCTTTTTAAGTTGTGTAAATTAAATTATATAGATATTATTTTATAAATTACATGCTTAATGGCATTTATAAAATAGCCTTAAACTATAGTAATACATGCCTTAAAAATAGGCTACGTTCATGATACCTGCTCCATTATTTAACTGAACCCTAATTAAAATAGTTGTCATGTTTAAAATTACACTATTCTATTCTATTGTGTAATTTTCTAAGGAAACTAACATCCTAGCAACCAACATTCTAGGAGAAGCACTTGGAAATTGCAGAGCTTGAATTTGTCTCCCCCGTGTGGAGGATATCGGGATATTTTACACAGTCAGCAATCTCTGAGTTTTTCCAGTGGCGTAAAGAAATGTGTCAGGATATGAATTCAAATGATCTGTAAACTGTTACATTTGTTGATTTCAGAATGAGAGTGGGGAGGACGGCTCAATGTCTCCCATGTCTCCAAATGACTGGATCCCAGATCTCGCTGCCGGGAACAGAACATCTGTGTGCTCCAACAGCTCAGAGGACACGATACACAGCACTCTCTCACGCCAGCTCTCTGGATGTAAGCCATCTCAGACCAGTACAATATCTCGGCTAGTCCAAGATCATAGAATGCTGGTTGATTTTGGCTGAATGATTGATTGATTTGTTTAATTTTTTTGGCCCCTGATGTGCAGGTTCTGACAGACAGAGTCTGGATAGTGGATTTAGCCAGAGAGACAGTATGAGACTGGAGGACAGCAGCTACACAGGGCCCTTCTGCGGCAGAGCCCTCGTCCACACTGACTTCACACCCAGCCCGTATGACATGGAATCTCTCAAACTACAGGTCAGTCTTTTAAAAAGGATATATTTACAATGCCGACATAAACGATAAGTTTATCCAATTAGAGTTTTTTTTTGTGGATTGTTCTCTTTTCTTCTCATTTGTTTGATTAATTTTATGTAAGCGCTTTGAATTACCATTGTGTAATGTACAATACACAGTAACACTTTAATATGGGGAACACATATACACTATTAACTACGACTTTTGCATTAATAAGCTATATTACTGCTTATTAATAGTTAGTAAGGTAGTTGTTTTAGTTCAAGTTTAGGTATTGGGTGGGACTAAGGGATGTAGAGTATGGTCATGCAGAATAAAGCATTATTATGTGCTTTATAAGTACAAATAAACAACTAATATGAAAACTAATAAGCAACTAGTTAAAAGGGAGAATTGTTCCCCATACTGAAGTGTACCAAATACACTTGTTTTGCTTTCTGTGGAACACAAAAGGATTATTCAGGAGCTATTAAAAATGCGGCATTGATTTTTACTCAGATTTCTAGTAATTTGCACACTAAAAAAACAGCAAGAAACACATTCAATTAAACATGGCCTTTTTAAGTAGAAAGACTAATAGAATAGAATTGTATTTTCTTTTCTATTCAAAACATACTCCATTTATCTTTTATTTACAACTTTGAAATAGTTTTTAGTGCTGACTGCCCTTTTTCATACAATGACAATGCAGAGTTCTGAATCTTTCAAGCTTCAAAATAGTTGCAAAGGTTAAAATTATCAAAAAAGTGGTCCAAACAACTACATAAGCACATCATTTTTGAAGCCTGAGAACTCCAGTCCCCAATCACAAGATGAAAAGCAGCCAGTATATTACAATTTTTTTTCTGCTTCATGGACAAAAGTCAAAGAAGTATAAAATAACAGAATTTTGGAGGACTTTATTTGTAGTATATTGTATGTAGTGCATTGATATTTTTCCAAACACACAGAAAGGAGACATCATCCAGATTATTGAGAAGCCACCAGTAGGCACTTGGACTGGGAAACTCAATAACAAAGTGGGCTCCTTTAAATTCATCTACGTCACAATACTACCAGAGGAGGACACACCACCAAAGAGGAAACGATGCCACAGTCACGGACACCAGAAAGCCAAACCAAAAACCTTGGAGGAAGTTCTGGAGAGAATAGGCCTTACTGTAAGCCGCAAGTTACTTTCATTGCTGTTTTCTTTTAAAGGGGTGATGAACTGAGAAATCAACTTTTGCATGAGCCTTTGATATATAAAAGGTCATGGTAATATAAGAATATCCTATAAGTTTCAGAGCTGAAGTCCTTGTTAGTAAAAGAAAACCTTTTATAGACACCAGGCCCAGAAAACGAGGCTCTGAAATCAATGTCGTATTAGAAGGTGTTCATTTCACGGAAATCTGTGAGACCAGGTTGGACATCTTTGTAACCTCTATCCTGCTGCTTAGGGTGAAACGCCGCCTCTATGGTTCGCACTTACATCCACCAATCAGACGGGCCAAGATATAAAAAAATCAATCAATCACTGGTAGATGAGACATAAATCATTGTTTGTTTGATAAATACGTTGTGAGTCTGAGCCCCGTCAGAGAATTTTTTCGGCTGCTGTCAAAAAAAATCCCTCCCTCATGTGAACTGGCATGGGAGCTGAAGCTCATTAAATATGCAAATATTATCTAATCCTAGTGGGCGTTTACTTCTAAGTCTCCAGCACGCCCATCAAAACCCAGCGTTCAGAAGACAGCCTCAAAACCAGTGTAGAAAATAGCTATACTATTTAGTTATGTTTTTAAATGTAAAAGCCATGCGAGCGTCATAAGTTGACCTCAGGAAACAGTATAAATTATTAAAAAAAACAGTTCATGACACCTTTAAATTTGTGTGCCATTACATCATAGTACAAGAGGATCTGCTCTTAGACTTCTTATGATTGACTCCACTGTGTGCCCAGGAGCTGGGATCTCTCTTGTCCATGCATGGCTTCCAGAGCTTGGAGGACTTCACCGGCCTGAAGGAGTCTCACCTGAACGAGCTGAACATTACAGACCCTGAGCAACGTGTAAAGATATTGAAAGCAACAGATCTGCTTCTTGAATGTATGTCCAAGTAGAGCCCTCGAGTCTAGACTGTTATCCAAATTGTGTCCAACATAGTTTTCATTTGTGAAGTCTTTTTGATGCACTAATATCCTTTCTGTTCTCCAGCGGAAGATGAATCCGATACCGAGGAGAAAAAGACTGAAATGCCACGAGACTCGGGTTGTTACGAGAGCACAGAGAATCTGGCAAATGGACGTGAGGAGGCCCAGGTGGAATCCCAACCGGAGCCAGAAACAGATCCGGATACAGAAACAAAGCTCAATGCTGTTCAGGACCAACTGGAGGGGATGAAGGTGGAGGAAAGTCCTGAAAATCAAACAGAGTGACACCACCAGAATGTTTGTAAAACTCGTATAAAGTTATATAAAACTCTTTTTTAACCTCTCTATGATGGTTTAAGAGTGCTGGATTAAATTCCATGAAGAAAGCCATTTCATATGCACAGCCCACACAGAAGCCAATAGGTCTTCTTAGAAGATGGCATAAAGGTATCGAAGGTAATATCATCCATGAACAGTCTTTCTCTCTTTGACTTTATTGTTGAGAAAGATTACATTTAAACATCTTCACAATTCAAAATCTTCAAAAACTTTGAAATCTAACTGAAACAAAGTTTAAGGGATTTTGAAAAACTGACTTCAAACAGAGCAATAGTCCATGGATTTAAACCTAAGGCTATGTCCTTTCTTTATGAAATGAGAAGCATGGTGTTACCCCAAATATTGATTTTACTCTCATCATCTTTAACTATGAAGTAGCGTTTATATACTACTATTCTTCCGTTCTGTCGTAATGAATGTACAAAGTAACATGCAACTGGAGTGCACTCTTTTTCTTTTTTTTTGAAAGAGGAAAAGCACATTGTTTAGTTAACGCACATGTACTTGCATATTATTATTTTGCTTCTATAGTCAATGATTTTGGTTCCTGTTTGTGGTCATGTTTTCCGAGCCATTGTTGACTCAATGCTTGCATTTCTTTTTTACTGTTCTGTTTGTCTTGATTTTGATGTCTGTATTTTAAGGGTTTTCTTTTTTTAAACATAAACAAAAAAAAACACGAAAACTACAACACAAAGAAGAAATTGTAATAATACCATATAATTTAATGCGCATACATTTACACACAAATTCATAAAGTAGAAAGTGAAGAGTATGAGGATATACATGATCACAGTGTTATTACCAAGCAAACTAAACAACCCAATTCGTGATGACGTACAATGTGTACATTATGCATCATATCCAAATATCTAGCAGACCATAATTTGCTAATATTCCAAATTTACACATTACACTGACTTGGCATTAAAGATTTTGATTTTGTTGTGCCTCGTTTAGTAAATGAGCATATCAGTATGTTATGATGACACAAATTTTATGATTTAAAAAAAGTACCGGGATTGATTCAGCGTAACTTTGAGCACATTTCCATATACTCAGTAATACCTTCAGCCTAGCAAATGAATATTCACATCTTCCATACACAGTAAAAGTGTAATCAATCATCACAATTGTTCAGACCATAGTACTCATTTTGCTATAAATTAAACATCTGAAGAACTTTCTGTTAGTTATGTATGACTACATTTCCTGCATTAATGAACTTTTACCCCTTAACACATTTTTCAACACCAGCAGTTACTAAAAAGCAAACTAATGCATCTCACAAATATTCCAGCTCAAACACTTCCAAATGATTTAAGATGGAACTGAACTGGCAACCTTTTAAGCTGGCTTTAACAATACTGCCCTGTGTAGCTGGTTATGATGAGAAATGTATGTAAAAAATATATTATAGGTCCCTGAAGTTTGTAGGTGTGTCCCTTACAAGTGGCCATCAACATACTACAGTGAAATTAGCAAAGGTGACTACAATACATATTCGCATCTACACTGGGGCAAGTTTTACTACCTTAAACATACGTACATACAACAAAAGTATGAGTGGGGGGAAAGAAAAACAAGCACAATGTAAAGATTTCTCAATAGAATGCAAGAGCATGCTTAAATGACACTGAAGATGATTTGGTCGACTGGCCTTTTCCATGCCTAGAATCGTTCATTTTCAGGTGTAAATCAAACTTTATCTTTCATTTATACTTGGCCTTGTTTTGTAATATCAACTCTTAGAGAAAAGGAAAGTGGGGAAAGATAGTATGATGCTCAAATATCACAAGACAGTATGGAGGGAATGTAGTAACAAGATCAAAATAATAGTAATAACAAATCAGGCATGTTTTCCACTTCTTATAGAGATTTTGCAGCTTCTCAGACACTTTTACATTATGTACATTAACTCCAGGGCTTTTTTGCGTTCTGATAGATCATTAGCATTTTATAAAAATGACATTGATTGACTTACATGTGCAGGTATGAGTAGTATTGGGGCATTATGGAGTCCTCTGTAGATGTAATGGTAGAGCATAGATAAGGCACTCTTACTGATGCAGATCGGCCTGTACTCACTGTCATACACATCTTACAGCTTCTGCTTTCTACCATCCATGCTGATTGTAAAATCAAGTCTGAGATAAACTTTCTGATTTGACACCCAGTTGAATCACATTTACAACTGACTTACTTGCTAAGCTGATCCGAATGACCCCAACTACAGAATAAAGCAGTTTTGTTGGGCCTAATTTCAGATTATGACTAAAGCACTTTTCTTTATCACACTTTGAAAAAAAAAAAGAAAAAAAATTCTAATCCAAAGGGCATTTTGCACAAACTACTATAGAAGCTAGTAATGGGTTTTACAGGGCACACAAACAGTTAGGAATAATGGAGGCAGGCTATACAGAGGCGGGTAATGACACTGAAAAACAAGCTTTTTCGAGGGAAATAATGTCCTCATTGCGTTTCAGGGTAGCCTATTTTAATCCGACTCGGTCTATGGCTCCTCATTTCCCTCATTGTGAGATTCATCATGCTGTGATTCAGAGAGGAGAGTCTCAAGACCTCCAGATCTAGTCTTGAGCGCTAGCGCAGGATCCAAGCTGGATAGCTCGCTCTGTGAAAGAGTATCAGAGAACATAGGCCACTGTTTTGAACGTCAGAGTCAAGCAGTTTTTCTGTGCGTGTTCCTTCATGTGAGCACATTCAGAAGTAGGGGAGAAGTCTGGAGAACGCTGCCAAAGCTAGTGGGTCGACTCTTTGATGACCGCAGGGGCGACGGCATTGGGGGAAGTTGGCGAGGGGGGTTTCTCTTCTTTAGGGGAGCTGGCGCTCTTCTGAGTGGCTGCACCAATGCCGGGTTTAACATCATCAGGGGTGTGCTCATTGGGAATCAGGGGAGCTGAGGATTTCTGCAGGAAGTGCAGACACAACGTTAGCAGTTAAAACATGGATTAACTCAATGTTAAGTGGTCTCACTTTTTTCAAGAGGTATCTATATACTGTGTATATATATATATATATATACACACACGGAATCATGGGTAATGTAGTTTTCCACCAATAACTCCATTGTTACATGATTATTAAAAAAAAAGTTGAAATCTTTTGATGCTTTCAAAAACATATACCATCAATTAACAACCTTATACCTAAGACATTATAAGTCTGTCTTTAAATATTTTAAGTAATTCCTTCAAAATCCCTTCCCCTTGGGAAAAATGTATAAGATTTATCATTATCATAATAGTGACCATGGCCAATTTAATCGTATTAATGATGATTCTGTATTATCTTCACTATAATAAAAGTTAAAAGGAAAAAAGGAGTTAAAATGGTTCTGTGGGAGAACGTACTGCAAGACAAAAAAATTAAGAGATGCTTATCTAGTGACTAATAAAGTACATTTTCTTCAGACTGGACTAACAAATTCTAGCCAATTAAATATTTTACAAAAATATATATATAAATTGTTAAATGATAAAATTCACTGATCTTTTCTGTCCATGGGAACCCTGATCCACTTGACCAAACATATTAACTAATATATTTTTAGGTTCTTTACTGATATAATGGGCATGCAGAGCTGTAGCAATATGACTATGACTGGCATAGTCATAGTGCTAATATCATGAAAGCCACATCAAGCTAAAACCTCTTAATGCATTTATTTACTCCACATGATTCTTTTTCCTGGCCTTCTAACCCTCTGAGCTCTTAGGGTAATTGATTTAGGATATTTCTTGCAGACTCACTTCTCGATGCACAGTAAAGCAGCCGGCAACATTTCTGCCAAATGTACACTGGCTTATTCACTCACAAACTCATAAAATGCTGGCTTACTGTGGTTTGTGAAACAGGGTTGCTGCTCTTATTGGTAGAAGCGGCAGACGCATCAGAAGGGGTGGGGCTAGATGAGTCTTCCAGCATCACACCTCTTCTGTCCAACACACTAGAAGGAAAGACAAAGATATACAATCCTGTGTTTAGATGTGGCACAAACCATTTAGCATCTGCAAAGAAATGCTGGAGCTTTTCTCGTAGAAGTAAAGGTCTTTATATTTTGTCATCCAATGCAATGACATCCAAAGCTAAAACTACTTTTTGGAGCCACTGGATACAAGCAAAACTACTGTACCTAGGGTAAGCAGGGCCACACAGAACCTCGCAGCAGTTCTTGAAGATGTTCTTGTGACTGTAGGGGTTCTGCACACGGTTCTTTCCCGACCAGGAACCTTTGATCTGTGCAGTAGAGATGAAGGACTTAAAACTTCGAAAAGAAAACCAGCAAAATGTCAGAACTGCTGTAACATTCTGATTCAACCTCCAACCTTCACTCTGATGATTTATGTTATAGCGTGCCTATGCAAATGAGTGGCTTGATAAAAAAGAATCTCTTATTTGTTATTCCTTTATTTAAAAGTGCTGTTTCAGTTCTAGCCATTCCTTCCCTATGGATTTCATTTGATCTAGTCATGCATTTCAAGGTTTTTCATCTTTAAAGTCATGCCGTTACCGTTTCATGCTCCTAGATAGAAATACAGCTCTGGAAAAAATTAAGAGACCACTGCAATTTTTTCTTTAATCAGCATCTATACAAGTATGGAAGCCATTCCATTCCAATGTCTGTTGAATTCCAACACAGGCACACCTGTGTTTAGGTGAACCAAAACATAATTAATGTGTAAAAGTATAATTAAATAAAAAACTTTTGTGGTCATCACTATCCTCTTGCAGTAGGACCAGCTGGATGGCAAAAACAGTGCTAGTTGTACCTCAAAAGTAATTGGAATCAAAAAAGTTGATAATGCCAAAAAAGTTGAAAAGGAAAGTTTTGAGTGAGGAAAAGAAAGGTTAAAATCTGGCTTTACTGGCAGAGGGATACAGTGAGTGTCAGAGGTTGCTTCCATCCTTAAAATTTCAAAGACGGTGGTTCATAAGAACAAGGTCAAGCAGCAGACATTGGGGACAACAAAGCTACAGACCGGCAACCGGAGTCAAAAACGATTCTCCACTGACCGGAAAGAACGCCAACTCATTTAAATGTCACAACAACCGTAGGATGGCATCAAGTGACCTACAAAAATAATGGCAAAAGGCAGCTGGGGTAAAGTGCACGACGAGGACGTTCGAAACAGGTTCCTAGGGGCAGGGCTGAAGTCGTGCAAAGCTAGAAAAAAGCCCTTCATTAATGAGAAGCAAAGAAGAGCCAGACTGAGGTTTGCAAGAGACCATAAGGATTGGAGTATAGAGGACTGGAGTAAGGTCAACTTCCATGACCATCTTTCATGAGTCCAATTTTCAGCTGTGTCCAACACCTGGTTGTCTAATGGTTAGACGGAGGCCTACAAGCCACAGCGTCTCACACCCACTGTGAAATTTGGTGGAAGATCGGTGATGATCTGGGGTGCTTTAGCAAGACTGGAATCGGGCAGATTTGTATTTGTGAAGGACGCATGAATCAAACCACTGTTAACCCCTAACAGGTTACAACCACGTACAAAGTTGTCCTGGAAAACTGGCTTCCATCTGCTCTGACAATGTTCCCCAACCCTGGGGACAGTTTTTTTTTCCAGCAGGACAATGCTCCATGCCACACAGTCAGGTCAACCAAGATGTGGATGGAGGACCACCAGATCAAGACCCTGTCATGGCCAGCCCAGTCTCCAGACCTCAACCCCATTGAAAACCTCTGGAATGTGAACAAGAGGAAGATGAATGGTCACAAGCCATCAAACAAATCCGAGCTGTGTGAATTTTTGCACCAGGAGTGGCATTAAGTCACCAAATCAATGTGATTCCACCAAATATTGATTTCTGAACTCTTCCCAAGTTAAAACATTGGTATTGTGTAGTTTAAACATGAATATGAACTTATTTTCTTTCCATTATTCGAGGTCTGACAACACTGCATCTTTTTTGTTATTTTGACCAGTTGTTGCTTTTGGCAAATAAATGCTCTAAATTACAATATTTTTATTTGGAATTTGGGAAAAATGTAGTCAGTAGTTTATAGATTAAAACAAAAATGTTAATGTTACCCAAACACATACCTATAAATATTAAAACCAGAAAAACGGATAATTTTGCAGTGGTCTTTTAATTTTTTCCAGAGCTGTATATGTGTGCACGCATAACAGGCAAATCTAAAAAAGAAAAATTATAATAATCTGAAGTTTCTAAGTTTCATGTGTTGTATTCCCCAACAGAAATATTACCAGCTTCAGGTTTTAGTATGTAGTTTAGTTGTATCTTAATGGCAATGTCTGCAGGTATTGATATCTATTATAAGCAGGATCCAGTTTTTTCCCAAATCACAAGCAAAAAACCATCATGTCACATCATATTACTTGCTGCAACTGCATCCTTTTCTGAAGGTTCCTCCCTTTCTCACTCTTTTTTTTTACTCCTCATTATCAGGAAAAGAAGTGCCAGAGGGCAAATGTGGCAAGAAAACATTTTAAATGAATCATTAGGGCTAAGAGTGGAAGTGCCACAGAACTACAGATTCTGCTGAACTAAATCAGAACACTCCAACTGCTGCAGGGAAGCTAAGCACTATATGCAATATATGTGTGTATTTGTTATATATGTTTGAGCATGCGTGATATTTTCCATGAATAGGGTAGGACACAGCAGGATATGAAATTCTCAATACATTTTCAATAAAATGATAACTGAAAGGAGGTGCTTAACCTTTAGAAAATGTTTAATTATTATTCCTATTTTTTCCATTAAATGTTTTATAATTTTCTATGGGGGTTGGAATTTTTGCACCAGTTACTAAATTTACCTTGATTTCTGTGATTTTCTAGCAAATAACAATTAAGTCTATGTAACCAGGTTGCAAAATGTATAATTACACTAAATTTTTAAAATTATTAAACAAATTTAGATTTAATTTCAATAAGGAGGAAAGTGGTAACAGCATTATCAAAAAATGTCATATTGTTCTTTTATTTGTATTTATTTAATAGTTTATAATTGATTATTAAATTTAGTTTTAAAAATATGAAAAATATTTTTACTACAATAAGTTACATATCAGTTCAACAAATTATGTTTGTTTGTTTGTTGTTGGATCAGTCAAAGTCTAAAAATTAGGAGGACAAAATTTTCCTTTTTATGATCTGATCTGTTTAAAGCTTCTTTTTATGCAAGGTTAATCTTATGTTACATAATAGCTTATCTAACAGTAAACCGTTCCAATAAAAACATAAGATTTGTGCCTCTAGTGCCTTAAAAACGTAATGGGACATCACTGTGTACTGTGTTCATAAAAAAGTGCCATAAATACTGTATATATTGTAATAAACTCATGTTGAGATGTTCTCTGTGCTTTCTTATCACAGAGAGGGCACTGTTGCCACGGTGACTGCTGGATTTAGTGTGCTGAAATGCTCTAGGGCATGTGTTTATCTTTCCAGCCATGTGACAGCGGCAGGAGTCAAGAACCGAAGGTAGACTTTGGAACAGACAGGTTAGAAGAAACAGACTTACATCCTCATTGGTGGTCTGGTTGAGGGAGATCAAGTAGGTGTGGAAGCCAGTCAATCCTACCACAGACCAGAGGGTGAAAAAACACACCAGAACCTCCAACACAGTGCAACAGAGAGTCAAGGAAACAACATGCGCAAAAATATCCACAATATGTTAGAGGGAAAAAAAAGTGGACTTTGACATTTCTTTGTATAGCAATACAAAAGGTTTCTGAAAAGAAAAATGTGTGCTATGTGCCTGTTCAAATGTTATAAAAGTAGTAGCCTACACAAACACAATGTTTAGCTTATCATTTACAACATGGCAAGTTTATGAGGAGCTCATTTTGTTTTTAAATCTTTAGCAAGTTGCTCTGGAGCTCAAATGAAAGGATATGTTCCAGGGGTTTCTTTAATAGTACTCACAAATCCTGAGTCCACCGATCCTATAAAACACACAAAATTGTAACATTTATTTACATCATGCATTGTAAGCAGTAACTCACTGCATCAGAGCTCTCAGCATCTCGCTTTCTCTCTCCCATCATTACATGTTCAGAAGATTTTCGTACATCCACCCACACTCTGCCAGTGCTGAGAAGTTTGCTCTGTTCGTTTACATTCACCTTTTCAAACACAGTAGCTACATTTGCACTCAGCCTTGTCATCTGATTAAGGACTAATTTACCCAAAAATTAAAAATCCATAATTATTCACGGTCACAGGCTAGCAAACTCAAAAAAGAATAAAATACATACTATAAAAAGCATCATAGACTAGTCTATCTTCTTATACTATATATAAAGGTCACTTATACTATATATAAGACTTAATGTGAGAAACATAAAATGCAGGGTATTATTCACTAATGTATTAACCTACTCAGCAGCTCTCAGATTAAATATGACACCTGGTGAAGGGTTGGAATGATGACATTTGGTTATGTAATACTTGAAACCAATGACGTTTGATTTTTTTGATGTCCAGCCTGCAATTTAAACTTAAATACCCCTATTATGCTATTTTAAAGTGTCATAATATAGTTTTGGAGGTATCAAACAACAGGTTTACATCAAAGGCTAAATTCTTTTTGTCATAATATAAATTGCACATCACCACAATGTTCAATGATTCTCAAACGACTCGATGGATGAATCAGTCTCTCTAAATCTCTACTTTCTGCGAGCCTACTCTGCTCTGATTGGTCAGATGGCCCCGTCTGCTGTGATTGGTCAACCATATACAGCGTGTATTACATAAATAAATGGCCATTTATAACTGATCTTCAGCTCCGTCCGGAGGCTTCCTATTCCTAAAGCTCAGCGAAAGTACACACTGTAAAGATGATAACAGTCGGTTTTGAATGTTTACTGAATCTCTCATCTAAAGTGCATGGCAGTTGAGTGCACTATAAGCAAGGAGTGAAAGAAATGAAGTGATCCGCGAGGTAATGCCCTGACGTAATACACCATCGTAATACATGTCAGACAGCAGTTGCAGAAACTTTGTCACACATTTATTTGAGTGCTTTAGAAACAATCACAGCAACTTTAGTTTGTAATTATAGGCTTCCTCCACGCTAGCTTTAGTTTAATTGATGGTATATTGCAATATAAATATAGATTTGCTTTCCCATGGTTAACCATGTTTAAACTAACCATAAATCGTACAAATATCAAAAAGAAACGCATCAATAGTGTGCATTATTTTATGCATACTTTCTTTAACTCACCTTTTAAGACAATGATCATGTGCGTTTAGCGCCATCACTCGACAACATTTTTTTTCGTGACATTTCCTATGTAAAATGATGTATTGGTAATAGTTTTATTACCAATAGTTTATAGTTAATAGAGGATTTTAGGACTTTGTGTCGTGGGGAAATAATTTAAGTGTGTAACAATAGCAATTTTGACTGATTTTTAACCCTGTTTTGATTGTAAAGTAAATGGAGTCGAGGGGTCGATTTCATAGACTTCCACAGTGGGAGTCGGGAATCGGAGTTGACTCCAGAAAACCTGGAATTGAACACCCCTAATCTTTCCCCAGCTCCGTCTCTCTCTCTCTGTCTCTCTCTCAACTGGCAGTGAGTGCTGCAGCTGCTGCTCGCGCCTCACTAAACCACGCCCCCTCTGCACGTAATCTTATTTCAAATGCAAAGATGTCAGCCAATCACAACAGCTCAGAGACTCACAGTAGACACGCCCCTTGAAACAGAGCATTCCAGCCAGAGGGCTAACAGCAGTATAGAATAAGTGCCTTTTATTTATAAATTATGACATTTTTTTATGTAAAAACCATACTAACAATATAAGTACACCTCAGAAAACATTATAAAATAATTAAAAAAAACATGCCATGGGACCTTTAACAGACAATGTTTGGGGGGGTTCAAGTTTTCCCTGGTGTCAATATGCTAATATGCCAATTGTCTTGACGTCACAATGAAGAGGCTTGAGATTCAATTATTTAAAAAATGGTTTAATTGACTCTGAGTCAAGTCTTACTTTTGAGAGACAATAACTTTATATACGATGCACTTTCCGATTTAAAACTTTGCAGGACGTTTTCGTTTTACTGGATTGGAATGAGATGAAGGTGAGTTAATAATAGCATACGTTTTATTTTTTGGCTAACTATTCCTTTAACCTCTAAGATCCTATGTGCCGCCGGTGTCGTGACAAATCCTGTCCGCCTATGAAATTGTGTCCGCTGGTAGAGGTTTTAAATGCCTGATCAAAAGTTGTTATACATGGTTCTGGACAAGCAATTGTTTAAAAATAAACTGTGAATTAATTGCCATACTAAGTACACACAAAACATTTATTTGAAATATGTAATTGATTGCTATAATGGGAGGGAGCAAAAACATGTTCTGAATTATTTTGACTGATAAACTAAGTACCAATACAAAATCATGACAGTAATATACCTATAATGTAAATAATAATAAATAAATAAAAACAGCAATATACAGAACAGGTGCACAAAATAAATAGATTATATACAACATATGCGTATATATCTTATATACTTATATAAGCACTTATAGCTTCAGTTATATACTACTAGTATATGAAACATGATTTGTAAGACATGATTTGTGAGGATCTCACGGTCCTCAATTGAAATCAAATCAAAGGCCGGTTGAAAGAGGTGGTGCATATCTTAACCTATGAAATAGAACAATAATTGCCAAGTAAACCTTTAAATACAGCACTAAATAAATACTTAAATACTTTTACAATCAGATTAAAATGTACCTGGTGTGTAGCAATACAACTCTCTCAACCTGATGAGAAGAAAGCTTTCTAGGCATATTTTTAGATTCTGTATAGAAACGCAAACATGCTAATATTATTAATATAATATTAACATATTGGGTTGGAGTTACCTACTGTGTCTACAATAGAAGAGACTGATTACTGGTAACTGATAATAATTAAATGAGATTAAATTATTTTAATTAATAGGCCAGACATCGAAAACAGTAAAAGCTTGTTTTAAAAACAATGAAAAATAAAAACCTTGTGTATATTTTATATTTTACCTGCATACAGGGAGTGCAGAATTATTAGGCAAATGAGTATTTTGACCACATCATCCTCGTTATGCATGTTGTCTTACTCCAAGCTGTAAAGGCTGGAAAGCCTACTACCAATTAAGCATATTAGGTGATGTGCATCTCTATAATGAGAAGGGGTGTGGTCTAATGACTTCAACACCCTATATCAGGTGTGCATATTATTAGGCAACTTCCTTTCCTTTGGCAAAATGGGTCAAAAGAAGGACTTGACAGGCTCAGAAAAGTCAAAAATAGTGAGATATATTGCAGAGGGATGCAGCAGTCTTAAAATAGCCAAGCTTCTGAAGCGTGATCATCGAACAATCAAGCGTTTCATTCAAAATAGTCAACAGGGTCGCAAGAAGCGTGTGGAAAAACCAAGGCGCAAAATAACTGCCCGTGAACTGAGAAAAGTCAAGCGTGCAGCTGCCAAGATGCCACTCGCCACCAGTTTGGCCATATTTCAGAGCTGCAACATCACTGGAGTGCCCAAAAGCACAAGGTGTGCAATACTCAGAGACATGGCCAAGGTAAGAAAGGCAGAAAGTCGACCACCACTGAACAAGACACACAAGCTGAAACGTCAAGACTGGGCCAAGAAATATCTCAAGACTGATTTTTCTAAGGTTTTATGGACTGATGAAATGAGAGCGAGTCTTGATGGGCCAGATGGATGGGCCCGTGGCTGGATTGGTAAAGGGCAGAGAGCTCCAGTCCGACTCAGACGCCAGCAAGGTGGAGGTGAAGTACTGGTTTGGGCTGGTATCATCAAAGATGAGCTTGTGGGGCCTTTTCGGGTTGAGGATGGAGTCAAGCTCAACTCCCAGTCCTACTGCCAGTTTCTGGAAGACACCTTCTTCAAGCAGTGGTACAGGAAGAAGTCTGCATCCTTCAAGAAAAACATGATTTGGGACAATGCTCCATCACACGCGTCCAAGTACTCCACAGCGTGGCTGGCAAGAAAGGGTATAAAAGAAGAAAATCTAATGATATGGCCTCCTT
Source organism: Pseudorasbora parva (assembly GCF_024679245.1). Lineage (NCBI taxonomy): Eukaryota > Metazoa > Chordata > Actinopteri > Cypriniformes > Gobionidae > Pseudorasbora > Pseudorasbora parva. Next base: position 25,662,254 of record NC_090182.1, read on the forward strand.
GTTCACCTGATCTGAACCCCTTTGAGAACCTGTGGTCCATCATCAAATATGCAATTTACAAGGAGGGAAAACAGTACACCTCTCTGAACAGTGTCTGGGAGGCTATGGTTGCTGCTGCACACAATTTTGATGGTGAACAGATCAAAACACTGACAGAATCCATGGATGGCAGGCTTTTGAGTGTCCTTGCAAAGAAAGGTGGCTATATTGGTCACTGATTTGTTTTTGTTTGGTTTTTGAATGTCAGAAATGTATATTTGTGAATGTTGAGATGTTATATTGGTTTCACTGGTAAAAATAAATAATTGAAATGGGTATAAATTTGTTTTTTGTTAAGTTGCCTAATAATTATGCACAGTAATAGTCACCCGCACACACAGATATCCCCCTAAAATAGCTAAAACTAAAAACTTCCTAAAATATTCAGCTTTGATATTAATGAGTTTTTTGTGTTCATTGAGAACATGGTTGTTGTTCAATAATAAAATTAATCCTCAAAAATACAATTTGCCTAATAATTCTGCACTCCCTGTACATACATAAATACACAATATTTTATTTTTCATTATGTTTTTCAAAGCCAGCTTTTACTGTTCTCAAATTGATTTTCGTTATGTATATATTTGTGTATTTCAAGTGGGAATAAAGTGACAGGCCTCACTCTTCAGAGAGTCAAAAATAGAAACATGCAACATGTGCTCTCAGTGTACATATCTTTATGCATTATAATAAGAGAGATCTTGTTTTGGGTTGCGATGTGCCACATGGATCCACTGTCTGCATAATGTGTGGGTATGTGCTTTCTTTGACAAGACTCATAAGTTTCTCGTTGCTATGGCACCATTCACACAACAAGCAGCTTTTCAAATGAGACATTTTGTTTAAAGCACATGTAATGCACTAAATGGACATTTCTTTCAGAGTCACACTCTGTTACCGCTCTATTATCTTACCACACTTTCAAAATCTGCAGTTTGACAGAAGTTATACAGACTAAAATCTGTGCATGTAAACAGCATCATAAAAATCAAATTACAGATTATATCTCAAAATGAATGACAGTTGTGGTGTGTTTTACTTTGATATTAAGCGAACTATCCAGTCAGTTATGTGAATTCTGCTGCTCTCTCACCCTTGCAGTATATGATGCACTTTCAGAAGAGGAAGATCAAAGAAAGGAAAGAGAGCAGACATTTACAAGAGCATAGTGCCTCTTCCAATATCCAGAGCGCCCCCAGACTGAACCACGCCTGAGAGAACAGCATTCGCGTAAATATTGAGTGTTGCTTAAAGGCACTCGTTTTCCCAGAAACCTGGATCATTAAACCGGTGTACCGTCTGTGCATTTTAAATGGTTATCGATAACATGAAAATTTAATTTGCTCTTTCAAATAATCTGATTTTGTATGCCTACATTAAAGATACACGTGCGTACATATACACTCACACACACATTTTCTTGCTGTGATACTTACGTAGAACCACATGGACAATGTCAAAGGCGAAGATATAGATGGTGAGCAGAGACAGTGAGAGTGTAAACAGGTAAAAATATCGGTAATTCCTCTTTCCTACGCAGTTTCCGACCCAGGGACAATGATGGTCAAACCGATCTGAGGGAAAGACACACAGAACCTTGAGTCTTTACAAACGAACCGTCTTATAATAATTTGTAAAAGTCAGTTTCTACATTCTAACAGTAATAGCTGCGACAGACAGGTATTTTTAGCTGGAGATGGTACCCAAACAAGAGATTGTGTGTGTGTGTGTGTGTGTGTGTGTGTGTGTGTGTGTGTGTGTGTGTGTGTGTGTGTGTGTGTGTGTGTGTGTGTGTCTGTGTGTGTGTGTGTCTGTGTGTCTGTGTGTCTGTGTGTCTGTGTGTGTGTGTGTGTGTGTGTGTGTGTGTGTGTGTGTGTGTGTGTGTGTGTGTGTGTGTGTGTGTGTGTGTGTGTGTGTGTGTGTGTGTGTGTGTGTGTGTGTGTTTTGCAGGTGCAGTCCGCCCAACAAATAGCCCTGTGTTCAGGATGACTGTGCAAAGAGATCAAAAATGAGCCATCGGTGAACTCTCTTATATCAGCTTATGTATCTCACTAACCTTGCAATATGTGTGTGAGTGAGTAAGTGACTCATCTTTCAACAATTCACTATTATCCTGGAGTGTCAAATGGCACGTGTGTATGCAACTATATCAAAGGTAAGAATTATTGTGTGTATACATAGTAATAAAGATAAAATTGTATATAAAAATAACATTCTGACAAACCAATGCAACTGCAGCAAATTATTTGTATGGATACAAAAATTATAAAGTTAATGAAACTAAGGCAGTGTCTCCTCAATAAAAACTGAATGAGAAAATCAATATTACAAAAAAAAAAAAAAACACAAATATTACAAAATGTGATTATAAAAATTAGTGACTTACACTTTTAAATAAGTAACAGTTAACTCCACAGTAAGCATGGACATACATTTACATTTAATACATTAAAAAAAGCACATTTTGGAAAAAACGCACTTCTCAAAAAGTCAAAAAAGTACAAAAGGTTAAGGTTTCAAACACTTACCCACACAGTTGTCACAGATGCTGCAGTGAGAAGCACGAGGGGGTCTGAAGATCTTGCAGGTGTAGCAGTACTTCAGCTTGACGATCTGGTTGTTAATTTGCACATTCTTGATGCGAGGCGGAGGCCGCTGTCCAGCCAAGACATTCCCATTGGCCGCTTCTGAAAGAGATGGGTAGAAACAATAAACATGGCAACCAAGCTCTCCATATGAATGACGCTGAGCACAGCCACTGGAAGAGGACTCACAGGACTCAATGGCACTCCAGGTAGTATGACTCAATGACACAAGACACAGAAAACACACCAATAAATTAGAGCCATGAATTTGAGATTATGTGTGTGGATTTGTGACGAGAGGTGACACCCTCAAATACAAAAGTTATTTATGTTGCTGGTATGATAAAGCATAATTATTTTTGCACTAAAGTTGAATGTTACGCTGAGTGAGAATAGAATCCTCTTCTTAGAGAAATGATTTACCAGCCAAATGCATGAATTTAAAAAAGGATTTCAAAAGGAAATTAAAGCTGCAAGCAACAATGAAAGGGCCCTCGCACCTGTGCCACCACCACCCAGTGGCTTTAGGAAAACAGAGAACAGAGCACAATGGGCAATATGCATATAAGTATATAAAAATATGAGGACTACGCAAGTCATTTTGTATTTGCCACACTTCCTGCTACCAGCTGGTGGCGCTATAACTATAACACAATTTTGGCGCGTAGCTGTCTTCAGGCCAGGGCACTTATCAAACATGAAGTTTGAGACTGATGGGACATTGTATACTTGAGTTACAATTACTTTCCGTTTCATGTCAAAACATCAATTCTTCACTTAATTCTGAAATCCAGCCTGGATGCCAGCTGAACTCAGCCCCGCCCACAACATTTGAGCTTGGGCAGTTCTGAAGGGACTTGATCCACAAGTAATTATGCCCGAACAGAAACTGTTTTGACCAATGAAATTGTCAGGGCGGGCTTTAGACAATGATGGATAGATGATCAACAGTAACGTAAACATCCAAAAAGTTAAATTAAAAAAATAGATATTTTCACATGACTGGTGCACCCCCACACAATGATAACTGTCTTGAACAGTGCTTTGGTTAAATTGGTTCTAATCATAAATGGAGAATTTGTTCATATATGCATTCACCTTCTAGCCTGACAAGCCAGACCCCACATCAAGATATTTGGTCTGAAAACTCACCATAGACAGGGCTCAATCCGAGGGGCGGGATAAACGGTTGTCTTTCAAACTCCCTCTGCTCGCGATAGGATAGCGCTACAACCAACCAGAGCAACGAAGGTGAAGCAGAGCTCGTTGATAGATTAAACATTCGCCGCATCCGGTCGGCAAAACTCCGAACACAAACTTCCCTTTTTAAGAATGACTTCAGTGCCGTTTTTTGTTCTTTTCTCAGAGAAAAGCTTAACTCCAAGTCTTCCAGAGTCGCGGTCAAAGCTGATTTGAAAGACCGCCGCCGTTCGCCAGTTTCTGTTATTACTAGAGGCACGCAAACGCAACTCGGCCGTCATCATTATGGCCCCGCCCACCGACTCTAAACACGATGTGATTGGCCCGACAAGAGTTTGGCGTTTACAGCTCAGAAGGGTATTGAGATTTGCTAGACGACACTTGCAGGCAGATTAGATTTGCTGCCGCTAGGGTACGTCTAGATTTCTAGGCTATTCCCCTTCACTACTTCTCTCAGAAATGATAATCATGTTGGGAAGTACTCTGTGTATGCTTAAACTCTTTCTTTTTTACAACACCGGCAAAGATTGTTTATTCCAGCGTGCGTGCAGACAGGGTTGCCAAGTTTTTACAACAAAACCCGCCAACTACTAGCCCAAAACAATAGCTTCTCAGGGGGGTTCTCCGGAAAAGAAAGGCTTTGGGGATAAAATGTGTGTTATTTTGGCAAGGTTGTCTGCTAAAATTCACATTCCTGGGTCTATATATCACATAATTGAGGTCGCTTCAACCCGCGGACATGGAAAACAACCCTCGGGAAAACAGCAGACTTGGCAACACTGTGCAATTAAGTTCTGTTGACGTTTGATAACTAACATTATGCGTCGCTCCGTTGCTCTGATTGGTTGTAGGTCTATCCATTTGATGTCTTTCCTGGTTCGGTTGAAACACGCCCCATAATCACAGCCCAATGGAGCAGTATCAGACTCATATTCTGACTAGAATTGAGTATGACAATGTCAGGCTATCTGAAACCCATATCAGACTTACATTTTTACCACTTCTAACGCGTCTGCAAAGTTTCATGAGTTTGAGCATGTGTAGGCCCTCAAATGATAGGCCAAGCAATTACAATAGGGTCCTCACACCATCGGTACTAGGGCCCTAATTATTAGAAAACATGAAAGGGTTAAGCCAGTCATTATTACAAAATTAACCTTTACGAGTGATCAAGACCAAATATACATATACTATACTATTGATTTAAATGATCATAATTTGATTTTGTGAGAAGAAAGATGGAGCTAGCACACAAAAAGGTAGCAACGGTTAAATTTAGTGATCATAATGCAAAAATATTTGACCACAAAATGATGCAATTGACCAAAGCAAAAGTCATGTAACAAATTCTGGGGTATACATATAAAAATAAAATATTTTCAAAAATAAAATAATAAAAATAAAAGCTTTTTCATAATTTCTCGTCTCCTTGGATCTGAATGCTATGAATGCAGATCCAGATCATTTAAGAATGTCATATTTTCTACTTCGTTTCCTACCCTTTATTTGCATTTGCATTTTGCCCAGAATTACTCATTTTCATCCTTTCTGATAGTGACAATAATGAAGGCAAAGCACTTTGTTTACAGGACAAGACTCAAACTTATTGCAGTAGAAAAAGGTAATTTCCTTACATTTGTCAACTCTGTACTTTTATACTCCAGGGAAGCAGCTGTATTAGCATGTGTTTAGGAGTCAGAACACAGCTGCCTTCCATATAATCCACATGCCAGGGTTGGCTAAAACGGCACATCCATACTTGCATCTGATCCAGCATTAGACAATTTTAATCAGCCACACAGACAAAATAGCTCTAAAAATAGCATATTAAAGCTGGGATGCTGAAATGGAGCAGAGACGGCAGAGGAAATTTGTAGAAATCAATCTTTGCCCTGCCCTGTTGCAGTACTCAAACAAAACTGCCCTGTTTTAAGAGGCTACAGTTGAATCAATACACACATTTTGGCTTTGTACGATAGCAATCTCAAATAAACAAAAAAACACATTTCGGCACATTCAGCAATTCAATGTCAATAATTTTAGAAGATTCTTTTTTTGTTGGTGTTAATCTGATAATGAATTAATTTTTTTATTTTTTAATTTAATTAATTTTTTTTAATGTTTATTTATTTATTTATTTATTCCAGCAATAATAAAATATGACTTTCCACTACTTTCTACAAAAATGTATCTGTCACCTCATTATACAAAATATTTTATGTATATTTTATATTAGCTGAAATTTGATAAATTTCACTTAAATTACTGACTTTTACTTAAATTACAGAATTAAAAATTTAGAATTGTTTATAATAATAATAATAATAATAATAATAATAATAATAATAATAATAATAATAATAATAGGACTGTCAATCGTTAAAAAAAAATAGTGGGGTGAATTCAGGGTGATTGGGACACTTTTTGCCATTGAGATTACTTGGAAAAAGCGTCCCACTCACCCTGAATTCACATTTGTTGACAGCGGGGGGCCTTGGGGTCAAAGAGGTTAAAAACCACTCATTTAGGGACAATGTATTATGCTTTTATGCCTGAATTTGCAATATAATATTATCATAGTGCTGTACATTTTTTTAACCATTTAATCTCTTTAATACCATACAACACAATCATATTCGAAAGAGCTGAAGAACAATTCTAGATGTGAACAGATTCCACTGAAAATAGGTGTTCCTGTATATTTAATACAAGAGGATACTGCAGGTTATCAGGGGAATAGTCAAAGGAAATTATGTCCTGGTTTAGTGAACATCAGTAATAACAAATGCTGCACCACCCCAAGGCACGTCTGAGCGTTAGCCACGGTATAAAAGAGAAACCAGGGAGGGGAATTGGGACAAGGGAGGTGAAACACAGAGATGTGTGAGGTGATGAGTTGATCTTTACTGTAGCTCAGGTCTTGTAATCAGTACAGGGAACGGTGATACACTGGTGACTGAACTAAAGAAGGCACTATTCCCACAACCAAAAATCCCTTAAAGTGAAAATATCAAGATAACAGCAGCAAGTTAATCTAATCTAATTGCATTTAATTAGTCAGACGCAATGATGTTAACCTTTGTGACATTCAAAATTAGGACAAGTTTGCAAAAACTATAAATACACATTAATTCATTATTATAGTCCTATTTTATGAAAATGTATATTTTTGCTGCAGGGTAAATGGGTATTTGTCTTTTTTAATAAATTCCAATGGGCGTTTGAATTCACTTTATTCACTATGGAAGAGGACCAAGAAAGGTTTAAGACAATTTCTTTCACCCTTTAAAAATTAATGTTTGAGCAGATACTTTAAGTTCAAGAAAAATCCTTTGCCATTTAAAACAAAAAGACAAGACAAATGTCTCTGGTAAGCCCTAGGATTTAAATAAGCCTCAACAGTTTCTGCCAAACACCCCTGCAAGAGATATCTAACTTTCACTCAGTATAGTGATAACCCTGGTTTCTGTTCAAGACAGTTACCATTGTGTGGGTGTGCACCAGTCATGTGAAGAATATCTATTTTTTATTTTACTTTTTGTGCCTTTATTGAATACTGAAGTGAAGAAAAACAGGAAAGTGTAGAGGGAGAGAGAGACAGGAATGGGGTTGGATCAGACTCAAACTTTCCTGGAGCAACCTCAAATCCACTGTAGCTGTGAAATCTCACTTGTTGTGCACATTCAGAATTGTGTGAGAGGATTTAAGAAACTCGGGAGAACAAATAATGTCAAAATTGGTGTGATGCATTCTGATGTGACAAGATGAATGTATACGTGTACAAATTTGAGTAGTTACATTTAAGGTAAAGTTTTCAGTGAACTGTAACTGCATTTGACTGCAGTGACTGCTTTTATTTTAAAGGGTTAGTTCACCCAAAAATGAAATTGATTTCATTAATGACTCACCCTAATGTCGTTCCACACCCGTAAGACCTTTGGCGCTTCAGAACTGCTGAAATCACGTGACATTGGCGACCCAAATCAATGATCAATTCCCTGATTCATTAGCCGTTTGATTCTTTTTGGAGGCACATGGAGGAGAAGACAATGCTGAATAAAATCGTAGTTTTTGATATTTTTGGACCAAAATGTATTTTCGATGCTTCAAGAGACTCTAATCAACCAACTGATTTCACCTATGGAGTACTTTGATGATGTTTTTATTAGCTTTCTGGACATGGACAGTAAAGTGGGCATTGACTGCATTATGCTCTGGGACTAAAATATAAAATATCTTAAACTGTGTTCCGATGATGAACGGAGGTCTTACAGGTGTGGAACGACATTAGGGTGAGTCAGTAATGACATCAACTTCATTTTTGGGTGAACTAACTGTAACCCTTTAAGTCCTTCCTGGTGCTTGAAAGGCAGTGTCTTGAATGTGTAAGGTTTTTTGTCTGTGGCATATGGTATTTTTATTTAAAGGAATTAAATAATTAAAAGAAATGTAAGGGATTTAAGGAAAGAAGACCAATAAAAGAAACAGACATTTGATTTGCTGGGCCATCTCAATCATTTCAACATTGACGAGTACTGTTATAGTTTGCTGAGGCAGACCAGCCTAAAAAACAAAAAAAAAAAACTAACTTTTTGTCATCCAAACAACAAACAGACCAGTGCATAATAGAGTGCAGCAGAGAAGCATCAAGAACATCAAATATTGGGAGGGGGCAATTTGACCCTTTCTAATAACTGAGGGAAGGGAATTTATGGTGCTTAGTCACTGCCTCCTAGTATTGTATGGAAAAACATTAGCGTGAACATGTTATTTTATCCTTGACAGATGAAAGAAAGTCCTACAACTTGTATGACTTTCTTACCTCTGTCAAGGACAAAATAACATGTTCATGCTACTGTTTTTCCATACAATATAGGAGACAGTCAAAGATTTTTGTGAAGACTTATTCCATAAATGCATATCTAACAATGAAATTGTAGTCAAAATACATCTTTGAGCACCCTAGTTAAACTGTTCTTCAATATCTGAGGTTATATATCGTCCATTAAGCTTGAAGTTAAGAAGAACACAATGTTTCCCAGATGAACTCAGAGTTCATGGTCCAACGCACTCAGCTTTATAATTGCAAAACAAAACAATAAATTAATAAACAGGCCTGGGCTTACAACGTCCCAATTACGCCAAACGCCTGCTACACTATTCATGTTCTTCCCCTCACTGGGTCAAAACAGCCGCAGATGGCACTGATGGCACAAACTATGGCATTAAACCTCAAATCCCCTTCCCCTGAACTCAGTCAGCCTCTCACTCACCGATCTCCATCTCAATGAAGTTGGCCTCCTCCGGCAATGCCCGTGGCAGAACCCCTGGGTCACTAAAGCTGGTTCTGAGCAGCATGGCCATTACGAAGACGAAGAGCAACACTGCAAAGACAGGGATGGCCGGAGACAGGTGCACTGCCAGGTACGGGCACCTGTACGGGACAAGAAAACAAGCAGGGTTACAAAAGATGAAGGAGAATATGAAACAAACAGCACAGAGGTGTAATGAGCATACAAAGCAAAACAGCTATATCTCTATATTTTCAAAAAGTAAAGTGTGGGATGTTTGTGCTATTAACCCGACAGAAACCTTGGCTCAGCAAATGCTGTGAGTTTGGGGATGGGACTATCCATTTATCTAAAGCCAGGTGCACATTGTACAATTTATACTTATTTGCAACTTTTGTTAGTCAGACTGTACGAACATGATCCCAACTGTAAGCCACGTTACACTGTAGGATCTCACTTGTCACTAAATATCAGACTGTATGACAGTCAAGACATGTTAAAAATTTGTTTGTTTGTGTTTGTGTGTGTGTGTGTGCGTGTGCGTGTGCGTGTGCGTGTGCGTGTGTGTGTGTGTGTGTGAGCCTGTTTATGTGGTTTATGAGGACACAAATTTGTATAACTACATGGGTATTACACTGGTATTACACTATAAATGTGGTTTATGAGGACATATCAAATGTCCTCATAATTCAAATGGCCTTAAAAACATACTAAATGATGTTTTTTTGTGAAAGTAAAAATGCAGAATGTTTCCTGCTGGGTAGGTTTAGGGGCAGGGGCAGTGTAGGGGGATAGAAAATATGGTTTGTACAGTATAAAAACCATTACACCTATGGAGAGTCCCTGTAAACCACATAGACCAACGTGTGTGTGTGTGTGTGTGTGTGTGTGTGTGTGTGTGTGTGTGTGTGTGTGTGTGTGTGTGTGTGTGTGTAGCAAGTGGTGGTTTGTGGTTGTCACATTAATTGCAGCATAAATTGAAATGCTCCTATTGGTTTTTGATTTGACGGTTGTTGTAGGAGATATCGCACTGGATGACTGAGCCTCAAAACTTCTGAGACTGCCTGAATTTCGTCGCAGGTAAAATTTGATCACAATCGTTGCTAGTTTGACGATCAAAGACTACAGATTTTAATCGAGGATACCTTTTATGATTTACAAAATGTGTGTCAGACTGCTAAATCATGACCAAAATCGCACAGCGTTCACCGGGTTTTACTTCAAAAGAAGATGAGGGTGTGTTTGGGATAACTTTAATAATGCAATGTAATTTAATATTATCAAACCTACATAAGATAAGTTTATTATGATGAAGAAATTACACCATCCACATCACGTAAATGCTGCTAAGAGTTTTTTTCTTCCAAAAAGTAATTTGCACACATTAATTTCACTAAAGCAAATTGCAATGGATACATGAAGAGCTTCCATGAAAAAAAAAAAAAAAAAAAAAACATGTTTTAGGGTATAATGTTCTAAGAAAGTAAGAAATTTGTAAGAACTTGTAAGAAATGCTTTGCCATTTCTCCCTGAAATAAATGGGGAGATTATTGATGGGTTTGTAATATCTGTCTGGCTCAGTTCTTCCCTAAAGACGGTCTTTTTAAAGCCAACAATGAAGCAGTCAGGGTGGATGTTTACTATGACTGACTGTGCTTTCTCCATTTCTGTAGGCAGACAGCCATACAGCAATGAATTTGGTTGCGCCAATAAATTGCGGATGACTTGGATCCTGTTAAAGTGCCTCCCTTTGCTCAGCCTGCAGCAGATTGGTCGGCTCCACAGGCCACAGCATTGAGCTATTAATAGGGTCACCCTGGCTCTCCTCCACCCCTCTCTCCTGCAATCTAGACTTGCTATACTAAGATAATGTATGGCTAATACATCCCTATAATGGTATATCTCATCACAGGCACAGTACATTCATTCTCAGGGGGAAATTTGCTTCACTTAGCATTCTGCATGTGAAAAGGACTTTTTTACACCAACTAAAATACATTGAGACAGATTATATGACTATAGACAATACAATGCAACAATACAATACAAAGTACTAGATTTTTGTAATACAAACGTAAATGAATGAATGAATGTTAATGAAAACGTCCTTGTTAATCAAAAAGCTTTTATATATACCAGGCCCAGCAAACGATTGATTTCAGAATGTGTCTCACCTTGACATCATCATGTGGCGAAACACCACCTCTACAGAAAAATAAGCATGTCTAATTCGGTAGCCCCGCCCACCGACTCATGGAGCTGTTCGGATCATGCTAGCCAGTAGCAATAAACATGTCGAAGATAGCAAGATATTGCAATATTCCTGGTTGTGGAAGAACACAGTCGCTGCATAAGCATCCTTCGGATCTTATTATTAGGAATGTGAGGTTAAACTTTTTTTAAATTAAGTTCCATCTCATATGGGGAAGACATTTTTGTGTTCGCTTCATTTCACTGCAGAATCGTTTGTAAACAAGTCTCAGGTCGAGATGGATTTGCGGAAATATTAGATTAAAACAATACTGTTTCTTTTATATTGGATTCGACAGTAATGGTGCAACACACTTTCGTGAGTAAAACATGTTTTTTTATATGTGAAAATTTTGCATTGTTACAGATCATATTGATTACTGTGCCTTGCGAAAGTATTCGGCCCCCTTGAACTTTGCGACCTTTTGCCACATTTCAGGCTTTAAACATAAAAATATAAAACTGTAATTTTTTGAGAAGAATCAATAACAAGTGGGATCTTTCCACAGATTCTCGATTGGATTCAGGTCTGGACTTTGACTTGGCCATTCTAACACCTGGATATGTTTATTTTTGAACCATTCCATTGTAGATTTTGCTTTATGTTTTGGATCATTGTCTTGTTGGAAGACAAATCTCCGTCCCAGTCTCAGGTCTTTTGCAGACTCCATCAGGTTTTCTTCCAGAATGGTCCTGTATTTGGCTCCATTCATCTTCCCATCAATTTTAACCATCTTCCCTGTCCCTGCTGAAGAAAAGCATGCCCAAACCATGATGCTGCCACCACCATGTTTGACAGCGGGGATGGTGTGTTCAGGGTGATGAGCTTTTGCTTTTACGCCAAACATAACATTTAGCATTGTTGCCAAAAAGTTCAATTTTGGTTTCATCTGACCAGAGCACCTTCTTCCACATGTTTGGCAAACTTTAAACGACACTTTTTATGGATATCTTTAAGAAATGGCTTTCTTCTTGCCACTCTTCCAGAAAGGCCAGATTTGTGCAGTATACGACTGATTGTTGTCCTATGGACAGAGTCTCCCTCCTCTGCTGTAGATCTCTGCAGTTCATCCAGAGTGATCATGGGCCTCCTGTCTGCATCTCTGATCAGTCTTCTCCTTGTATGAGCTGAAAGTTTAGAGGGACGGCCAGGTCTTGGTAGATTTGAAGTGGTCTAATTCTCCTTTAATTTTAATATTATCACTTGCACAGTGCTCCTTGGGATGTTTAAAGCTTGGGAAATCTTTTTGTATCCAAATCCGGCTTTAAACTTCTCCACAACAGTATCTCGGACCTGTCTGGTGTGTTCCTTGTTCTACATGATGCTCTCTGCACTTTAAACGAACCTCTGAGACTATCACAGTGCAGGTGCATTTATACGGAGACTTGATTACACACAGGTGGATTCTATTTATCATAATTAGTCATTTAGGTCAACATTGGATCATTCAGAGATCAGAGATCTCACTGAACTTCTGGAGAGGGTTTGCTGCACTGAAAGTAAAGGGGCCGAATAATTTTGCACGGCCAATTTTTCAGTTTTTGATTTGTTAGAAAAGTTTGAAATATCCAATAAATTTCATTCCACTTCATGATTGTGTCCTATTTGTTTTTGATTCTTCACAAAAAATTACAGTTTTATATCTTTATTTTTGAAGCCTGAAATGTGGCAAAAGGTCTCAAAGTTCAAGGGGGCCGAATACTTTTGCAAGGCACTGTATATGTACGTGTCTAACAAGACATACCTTAGCACACTGTCACAGGCTGGAGAATCCTTTATTTGTTGGTTCATTGCGATTGGGGTCAGACTCTGACATGTATGGGCCAGGGCTCGCAAAGCTCAGCTCGACATCCCGAGGCTATGTGTTTTCCAGACGGGCTAACAAAATGTAAGCCTGTCGGTAGGCCGGTGAATTTTTAAAAGTGAAATCACATCAATTTCTTGACTTGATATTTGAAGAGCGCGCGTGTGTGTGTATGCTGTTCAGGCTTAGCCTATATCCACCAATCTGGCAGGTGAAGTAAAAAAAATTATAATATTCCAATCAATGGAAATAAAAGCGGTTGGGTGTTGGGGTAAGAGATAAATCATTGTGTTTTTGATAAATACGTTATGTGAATCATTCCTGTTGTCGCTTTCAAAACAATCTCTCATGTAAACTGACAGGGAAGTAGAAGCTCATTAGATATGCAAATATTCTCCAATCTGTGGCCGTTTACTTCTAGTGGCACACCCATCAAAATCGAGCATTCAGGAGAGAGTCTTAAAACCATAGACTGTAAAAAAAAAAAAAAAAAAACATGGACTTAGTGTCACCCATAGGATTCTAAAGTAGAGTTTTGAAGCGTAAAGTAGAGACGAGCTGGCCGTTCCCATCTTGGTAACGCATCATCGCGCGTCACGCCCAGATAACAGAAAATGGGCAAAGAGGCGGGATGTGGGCAGAGCTGAGGTGAAACGATGATTAACAGACAGTGGATAAATGGCTATCCACCTGTCAATCAAATTGGTAACGGCCTTAAAAAGGAATACTTCACCGCTTTTTCATATTAAACTATATTATTTGCTTAACTAAAACGAGTTGATACATACCTCTCTCATATAAATGCGTGCACTTAATCTCTCTGATGCGCGATGACAGTCTGATAACATTTAGTTTAGCCCACTAAGCCTAGTTCATTTACTATGGTACCAAAGAGAGATCAAGTTAGAAGCGAATAGTTGAATAGTTGAACGATCAAGTATGATGACATAAAATAAAACATGGTGCTTTTCTAAGCGGATTAAAAAGGAGAACTATAATGTATGACAGAATAGCACTTCTAAGAGTACTTCGACTCAGCGTAGTAAAAAGTCCTGGCTAAAACATCCTCCCTCACATCTCCCCCTCCCCCTTATTGACAGACTTTTTACTGCGCAACTCGTTTTAGTTAAGGGAATAACATAGTTTAATATGAAAAAGTGGTGAAGTATCCCTTTAATTATGCAGAACTTTAAGGCTTTATATAATGTAAACAAATAAGTTATAAAAAATAAAAAAATCACCCCCTCACAGTTGTGGGGGGTAAAATTAGCTGTATAGGCCAAAACCACAATTTGTACCAGGCTGAAAGTATGTTTTTTTTTCTGCTGTAAAGTTGGGCATTTTAACATAAGAGCTCAATGAGATTCTGCTCCCTTCTGGAGCCTGTCCCTAGTGGCCAGTCGAGGAATTGCAGTTTAAAGGTCCCGCTCTTTGCGTGTTTTCGAAGCTTTGATTATGTTTACAGTGTGCAATATAACATGAGTTCATGTTTCATGTGTAAAAAACAGTATTTTTCGCACAATTTACTTATCAGTACACCGCTGTTTCCTCTGTCCTAAAAACGGCCTGATGATTTCCTTGTTCTATGAAGTCCCTCCTTCAGAAATACGTAACGAGTTCTGATTGGGCCAGTGCTTCCCGTGTTGTGATTGGACAGCAGCTTAGCGCACTTTACCCGGAAAGGTCCCGCCTCTTACCATAACGGGGAGATGCAAGCGCTGAATGCGTGCTCTTCTCCACGTGGGAGAGCAACAAGACCACGCCCCCTATTTTGCGTGTTCTTGTGGGCGGAGGGATAGTCAACAAACGGTTCTAGTGACGTCATTACATCCCTGCACTTCCTGCTGTAGTCCAAACCGGCCGTTTGCTGTAGGCTTTGAAAGGGAACTTCTGTTAAATAAAATATCTCGCTTGGTATTGAACTTTGAGCTTTATAAATTTACAGGTATTTTTTATGCTCTAACAGCAACATTACACACTAACTAAAGTTTGAAAGATGGAATCGCGAAGAAGGGGACCTTCAAGTCACTTTCGTATTGGCTTCAACAGAAACTGGGGGAAGTTGCCGCTAACTCAAAACCAGTGTAGAAAAATAGCCTATTACTTATTCATTATGATGTTTTTGAATGTCAAAACCACACAAAAGTCATAAGTTGACCTCAGACAACAATATAAAAAAATAAAAAAGCCAGTTCATGACACCTTTAAGTTTTTTAACATTTCTATATAGCTTCAATTTACTTTTGTTTTAGTTTGAGTAATTTTAGTAATAAATAAGTAGATATTTTTTATATATTTTTTTTTTCAGTGGGATGCCATGGTTCAACCATTCTAATATTTAATAAGGTTTTTTGAAGTTGTAAATTTAACAATGATTATTAGAGAATGTTTTACAACAACAAGAAAAAACTATTTACTAGTCTCTCATGTCTAATTCAATGTATTATACTTGCCATTTCTTTATAGTTAATTGTCAAATTTACTAGCAGTTTTTAAGTGAATATTGTTCTACAAATTGTTTTCAGTGTATGTGTGTATATACACACACATCTAAACGTACTCTGATGGTAGAACAAACTTTAGTGTATATTTTCCAGATAATATTTTTGTCACAAGTCTTAGACACATTCATTCCCTGTAGTCTGCAAGGCAAAAATCTTACATCTGAATTGCTTAGAAAAGCAGTAGCCCATTTCTCCTCAACAACCCACATAGTTTGCTGCATCATTAATACAAACAGATTCACACACTGAAACTTTTAGAAGGCTAGACTTATCAAGCACAACTTATAATACAAAAGATACATAGAGTTATACAAACTATAATGTGCCAATCTAATCCTCTTACAATGCATACAGAACACCGGTTTAACCAGTCTACCAGTATATACTAGTCTGTGGGTTTGTCTCCTCACACGTCATACTGCTTTAGGACTATAGCACACAGTACAATAGATTGCAGCTGTAAGAAATTTTATCAACAGAAAGGTAATTTCCAGTCAGACTACATGTTACAAGTTGAGCAGTTTCACACACTGGCGTGTCAGCATACCAGAGCCATCAATGCACTGGTATTCTACCTGTGGGACGGGTCAGATTAGCATGATCCATTTTAAACTGTGGGACTGGAAAACGCAGAGCAAGAAAATCAGGAGCAGAGCTGGTCGATAAAACTTTCCACTGGCCAGATCCTGAGTAGAATGCTGCAGGAAAATCCATTTATTATCGTGAAAGCTATGATGGGTTGTTTGTGTTTGTTTGCGTGTGTGTGTGTGTGTGTGGCTGATGACTTCAATCTTGAACCTGTGCCATCATCAGTTCCTATCACAGCCATGAGCTTCCCGGACATTACCCATCATGCAGTGCTGGATGTGACTTCTCTCCCCATAATCAATACCAGAGACAAGCAGCTCCGATATTAAATATTCTGTTATTGCCACTACTGACACCAAAAGTTATTTAACAACCATAATTAGAATGAAACCTCCTCTATTAAAGCATATAAAAACAGCACGTATTGTGCCTCAATATGCATAATCAACAAAATCAACACAAATTCCCCATTCACAAACCATTTGACTACCATAATAAGAAAGTTCTGTAGCAGGATATTCAACAGCAAAAAAAAGGTATGATGTAATCAATTAAACCACAAAATGGGTGTTATATATACCACAATAGAGCTATAGACTATGAGAGTTTGCTAAATCTATTATCAATCAGTATCAGTGCAAGTTATTTTATTCCAATTCAAGGTTACAAAGAAAAAACATTGTTATGTCTGAAACAACAAACCAAATGAATAATTCACAATAGGACCAGAAACATGCATTACTAAAGTAAACGTGGACTTATATACAAGAAAATGGGGGACATTTACTGGGAGACTCATAAAAATGTTTTGCATTTAAATTATCTGCATATGTGCCACAAATAAAGTGAAAACAGATTATTTTTCACAGGTAAGACATTACGAAGCACAACTGCAGAGTTTTATGGCTGGCTTTATGGAATGGCTTATCTGTGTGTTTCTAAAATCAATAGAGCTGCTTCATCGGTCTGACTGGTCTCTAGGTGGAGATCAGTGGGGGCAGGGAGGCCTGACAATTATCATTACTGATAGCATTCAGCGCAAACATCCGGTACTCCATCGGAAAGGATAATGAGGGGAGAAAAAAGGCATATAATGGCTAAAAACAGCATGTAGATTCATTGTGGCCCAGTCAAATCTGAACAAATATGCTTTATATTTGATATATTAATGAGTTTGTGCAATGAGCCATTCCAAAAAAAAAAAAAAAAAAAATACGTACTAAAATAATGATACGTACTAATGTACTAAAATACCTTTTCTATATTATTATATTTTAAAAGGTAATTTATTATTGAATTGTTCAGTGACATGATCCTTCAGAAATATTTGTGTGTGTGTGTGTGTGTGTGTGTGTGTGTGTGTGTCTCTAATGCAAGACACAAATTACTATAAATACAATAGTGTCCCCCATAATTCACAATGTGACTATTCCCCGGTTCCAAAGAAAAGGTTTAAACCTAGTCCCAGATTAAAATGCGATTTTAAATAAAAGTAACTTGCACTGACATATCTTAAAATATGTCAGTGCTATTATTTTGTTTCAAGAAGACGAACACAAGTAATGTTTTTTTTCTAATGCATGTTCATAAAAGCTGCCTTAATTAATTGCTTTAATTAATGTCCTAATTTAAGTAAGGCCTAATCCTGGTTTAATCTAAGCCCCATCTGTGAAACCGGGCCTATATTCCTTATTTTAAACTTCATCATACAATTACCTGTTCTATTCTTGACTCTGATGTGGAAACAAGCTTTCACAACAGATGAACCAAAAACTGAGAAAAAGATTTTCTACTTCTAAGGATGGAAACATGCATTGATGTATAAAAAAATTAAATCAAAAAGTAAGTCAAAATCTTAAGGAGTGAATGATCCTGCAAGTCCTGGGAAAACAAGCAAAATGCAAATAATCACCTCATTCTACTGAATTTTGCATTGCAAAACTTGACGATATGATATTAAAACAGTATGCAATAACAGAGCTAAAGTGGGGAAAGTTTTGCACACCCCCGGAAGAGAAGACAATGCTGAATAAAATCGTAGTATTTTTTGTGATTTTTGGACCAAAATGTATTTTCGATGCTTCAAGAGATTCTAATGAACTGACTGATGTCACATATGGACTACTTTGATGATGTTTTTATTAGCTTTCTGGACATGGACAGTATAGTGTGCATTCACCTGGATTTGCTCTCGGACTAAATATAAAATATCTAAAACTGTATTCTGAAGATGAACGGAGGTCTTACGGGTGTGTAATGACATTAGGGTGAGTCATTAATGACATGAATTTCATTTTTAGGTGAGCTAACCCTTTAAGATATCAGGCCAATTCCCACTTGCTAGTGGTTCTTCCTTTCAGCCAATGGTGGATTTCACAGAATGAAGATTTTTCACAGAATTTCAAGGCTTCACAATCAACTCTAATCTCACTGCTCTAAAGCTGATATCTAAACAGAGGATGAACATACATGTATGTAACCTGCACAGTCTTGTTTATATGACCAAACGTTTAAAAGTGTAAAGACTTTCAGCAAACAGCGAGACCTTCTCTTCAAGATGAAAGAACAAAAGACAAAGATCTTTAGAAAAAAAACTGTGCAAAGTAAAACACAGCTAATCAGTCTTCTGCTTTAAACTCAGCCTGTCCAGACACAGAACACAATAATGTGAGCATTCTGGAACTCAATAAAACATTCACTGTAAATACAGTATAGCTGGAAGCAAATTGTTTCCATAAATACTGTCTGTCTCTTCTGGAACCTCATGGTAGGTATTAAATAAAAGATAAATTGCACAAAAAATACATGAAGTGCACTACTGAAACTGATGACCCAAGATCTCATTAGAGACCATATGAATAACCTCAAATTATATTTATTGTCAAACCTAATGTCAATTCCATTCTATAGAGAAGAAATTCAGTTTTTGAGCTGGTTACAGGCAATGGCTGTTTATCAAAAATGACGGATGAACTAACATGGTAAGTGCCAAAAAAAAAAAAAAAAAAACATTCAAGTTCTTCTATTAGCTTATCATTGTAAGAAACTATTTGGAATCACACTATTGCACTCAGCCCAGTTTCTATGCTAATATGTCTGCCCCCCCGAGGGGAGCCGAACATGGCGTGCAGTGAAACCCTACAGGAGCAAGCAGCTCCATACATGACTGCGAGTTTCTGATTAAGAGAAGGGAATAATTTCCTGTATGCTGATGATCAAGCCTAATGGAGGAGCACATCACTAGAGTCTCAGGAAACACTGACCACAGACGACACAGTCCACAAAAGGGAGCCCATATCCACCCAACAGAGCGCACTCACATCCAGCTTTATCAACAATGGACAGCAATCTACAATCGTCCAAATGTGTTTCAGTAACAAAGATGACACAGCTCTTAATTGTTTCCCATCCATCAACAGGCAAAGGATCTCATACAGTTTGAAAATATAACAGTACATTCTTTCATTAGCAGATTTGCTTTTAGATATAGCATCTATATCCTAAACATTATTTTAGGGTCCTTTTAGAGTTCGAGATCTCTAAAGATTCCAAAAAGGTTCATATACATTTAGAGGTTAAATGTATGTACATTTATAATGCTATACTTCATATTATATTATATTTTCATCAAATTAGTGGTTGTAGGAGTGACAGTCAAAATGACATCTTTCTCTGACTCCCATTATCAATCCCTCTCAATTTATTTTACTCTTTTTGAAAGTTGTGAAAACACTGTTGTGGAGTTTTTCTTTTGCTTTTGAACAAATGGTTCTTTTTGGAATGGAATGTGCTTCCTCTGCCCATCAGAAATGCACCAACGTCGGGTCATTTTAAAAAGTTGATTAAGACACATTTGTTTAAAACATTTGTTTTTATTTAACCATTTGTTGTATTGCTATAGTTGTTTTTATTGTTTTTTGTATTTTATTTTTGGTTGTATTATTGTTATTTTACTGTATTATAAATAAAATGTATTATTATTATTATTATTATTATTATTATTATTATTATTATTATTATTATTATTATTATTAAATGGGAACACACACACAAAAAGTATGATTTAATGAAGTCTCTCATTCACTGCTAGAAGTTTAAACAACTATAATGACTTCTGCTTCTGAGGAACCCGGATATGTAAAAGGGTCAATTCATTTACGACACAATTATATCACGTGGTCCCGGGCATCACAGTGTGGCATATTACCTTAGCCTAGACATATGCAAGCAAATATTGCCGATATTATGTTTTACGATTATGTTTAGTTTTATACATTTAATTATTTTATATCAGTTTTGTTGCGGTTAAACTATATACACTCACCTAAAGGATTATTAGGAACACCATACTAATACTGTGTTTGACCACCTTTCACCTTAATTCTACATGGCATTGATTCAACAAGGTGCTGAAAGCATTCTTTAGAAATGTTGGCCCATATTGATAGGATAGCATCTTGCAGTTGATGGAGATTTGTGGGATGCACATCCAGGGCACAAAGCTCCCGTTCCACCGCATCACAAAGATGCACTATTGGATTGAGATCTGGTGACTGTGGGGGCCATTTAATACAGTGAACTCATTGTCATGTTCAAGAAACCAATTTGAAATGATTTGAGCTTTGTGACATGGTGCATTATCCTGCTGGAAGTAGCCATCAGATGGGTACATGGTGGTCATAAAGGGATGGGCACGGTCAGAAAAATTGCTTAGGTAGGCTGTGGCATTTAAACGATGCCCAATTGGCACTAAGGGGCCTAAAGTGTGCCAAAAAAACTTCCCCCACACCATTACACCACCAGCAGCCTGCAGTGGTAACAAGGCATAATGGATCCATGTTCTCATTCTGTTTATGCCAAATTCTGACTCTACCATCTGAATGTCTCAACAGAAATCGAGAATCATCAGACCAGGTAACATTTTTCCAGTCTTCAACTTTCCAATTTTGGTGAGCTTGTGCAAATTGTAGCCTCTTTTTTCTATTTGTAGTGGAGATGAGTGGCACCCGGTGGAGTCTTCTGCTGTTGTTGCCCATCTGCCTCAAGGTTGTGGGTGTTGTGGCTTCACAAATGCTTTGCTGCATACCTTGGTTGTAATGAGTGGTTATTTCAGTCAAAGTTGCTCTTCTATCAGCTTGAATCAGTCATCCCAGTCTCCTCTGCCCTCTGGCATCAACAAGGCATTTTTGCCAACAGGACTGCCGCATACTGTTTGTTTTTCCCTTTTCACACCATTCTTTGTAAACCCTAGAAAAGGTTGTGCGTGAAAATCCCAGTGAGCAGATAGTGAAATACTCAGACCGGCCCGTCTGGCACCAACAACCATGCCACGCTCAAAATTGCTTAAATCACCTTTCCTTCCCATTCTGACATTCAGCTTAGAGTTCAGGAGATTGTCTTGACCAGGACCACACCCCTAAATGGATTGAAGCAACTGCCATGTGATTGGTTGATTAGATAATTGCATTAATGAGAAATTGAACAGGTGTTCCTAATAATCCTTTAGGTGAGGGTGTATATGTATATATATATATATATATATATATATATATATATATATATATATATATATATATATATATATATATATATATATATATATATATATATATAGACCTAATTCAATTTTTATTTGCATAAACAATGGGCTACTATGATTTAGCCTAAGCCATTACATCTTTTAGCTAAAATGTTTTGCACATTTTAATAAAATGCTAATCAAAACAAACTGTATCTGTATAAACTAGGCTATATACTACGATCATATTTAAACATACATTTTCATAAACATATTTTCCAGTAGCATAGGCTGCATTTTATTTGTAACGTTTAGAATAAGTTTTAACACATAGCTACGGAAATCATCCACTAGGTTTAAATAGTCTAGGAGTTGACTCAAGAACTGCTGGGAGCGATTTGTCGTGAACGAATCTTTCTAAACCCCTCCAACCAATTAATTGAAAAGATTAGACTCGGAAGAATTATTCGTTTACGAATAGGACATTTCTACTGTATAACACAGCCGTACAGTAGGAACCTTAATGTCAGCTGGCACGACTGAGAAATGGCTTACTGTTACTTACAATGGCATTAAACAGAGGCAATATACACCGAAAAAGCCTCATTGTAATGAAAGAAAGACGATGCTGCTCAGGCTGATGTCGCGCGCGTGCTGTCAGTGTCCAGCGCATGGTTTTTATTCGCGTCGCAAGCAGTGTAGACGATAGGTCTCTGTAATAATCACCAATAATAACATGCACTTACTCAAAGGCGAAGAAGAGAGAACAGGTGCCAATGATGAGAAATAAGGTCAGGTAAAATACTCCTTTCTGGCGAGCCATCATTACCCGTCCATCGCAGCAGAAGGTGTTTTTCCCAGGTAATTTCTCCCATTTTCGAGTAACCTTCCGTGATATCATCACCGCCGACATGGTAGCGAATGTATTGTCTTTTGTCAATTTAACCTGGAATAGACCACAGACGTGTCCCCCTAAATGATTAACCGTAGATTAACGAATGTTTAAAGTTATCAGCAATAAAAAATGCAGGATGTAGGCTAATTCTTCCTTCACGTTTAAGATTTGGTTGTAGGATTCTTCAATCGTTACCATCAGTCTGTCGCTCTACATATCTGCTCTTCTGTACATAAATCCATGGTTAGAGTCCCAAAAATCCTCAATCAAATACCAGAAAGCAAAATCCTCATCCAAAAGCGGAGATTTCCCATTCTGGCGCAATATGAAAGTGCTTCCGTTCAGAATCTGTCCAGATATCGAGTGAGAAAGCGAAGCTGACGTGAAATAAACATGTAAATGCTAAAAGCACATCTGGAGTGTGAGTGGACCTTGACCGACTGACATTTCTGTCATTTGTTAGGTTGGTTAAGCGCGTCTATCTCGAGAGGATTATCCGTCCCCTTTCTCTTAAAATGATGCAAAATAAATTTGGGTAAAGCCTTTTGTGACCTATGCCGATTATTCAGAAATTATTTGTGTAATATCTAAGATAATCTTTCCTCCAATTTAGCGTCGTAGGATGCAAGCAAGCCTGGATTCTCATCGGGAGCAGGAAACACGCCTAGATTTAAATGTCTCTTCTTAAAGGGCCAGTGTCTCACTGTACAGGGAACAAAGGAATTTTATGTTTCCTAATACTAATATCCAACCTAACATTAAAGCAATCATTCAAAAATGAATGATATAAATATTGTTACTTCTGAGCCCATTAAGGGTTATGTTTGAGCACATTATTTACTTATGTCTATTTAATTTTGTGGCCTATTCCAGCCATAATTCTTGTAGCCTATACCTGTTTGATATTTACATTGTTGATATACAAGTTATTGTTGTTATCTTTGTGTCTTTATTTATTGTCCCTCGTCTGTCTATTTATTGTCCGTAAAAAGGATGTTAAAGTAAATGCTTTCTAGGGAAATAGCCATTCGTTTTTCTCCCTGCCCTGCAAAAAAACAAAAAAACAAAAACAAAAGAATTAATAGTGCATTACCTATTTTCTTTCTTTCTTTCTTTCTTTCTTTCTTTCTTTCTTTCTTTCTTTCTTTCTTTCTTTCTTTCTTTCTTTCTTTCTTTCTTTCTTTCTTTCTTTCTTTCTTTCTTTCTTTCTTTCTTTCCTTCTTTCTTTCTTTCTTTCTTTCTTATATTATTATTATTATTACATTTTTTGCAGACATGTGAATTGTGTTACAACTGATGCAAAAAGAAACAAGGTGTCTGGAAAAAATAAAATGAAGCTTGAAAGGTAACAGAACAGGTCAGCAACAACATAACCCCCCATTCCTCCCAACCCACCCCACCCTTCCCCTAAGGCCATCAGGAAGAGATAAAATAGGAAATGATAATAACAGAAAAGAAAAAACAAACAAACAAACAAAAAAGGATGGCATGTCTGGCCAACAAAGTGGTAAAGGCAATGACGTGGTGTGCTGTGACCGGTATATCCGGGTTCGGGGAAAGGCCAAATCTTTCTTTCTTTCTTTCTTTCTTTGTACCCTAAACCTTTTTATGGGGAGTATTCAGGAAATGAGATGGCAGGTCAGAAACAAAAGATGCTTTATTCAGATGTTTATGAACCAGCGATGATCGCATGAGTAATTTATCTCTTCTGATCTTGTGCAAAAAAGAAAGCCTGTCTTATTTTACATAAGACACAGGCTTTCTTTTTTGCATATTTATTGCATGCTGCATATTCAACATTAAAGTTTAGCACATGAGAAATTCATGAGTTCAACCAGTTTATGAGTAGGAGTTCATTAGAGACTGTGGGCAGGAAATAAGAGCTATAGCAAAGATTATTTCTTTAAAAAGGGATAAATAATTAACATTAACTGAAAGACTTTCTCTCTCTCTCTCTCTCTCTCTCTCTCTCTCTCTCTCTCTCTCTCTCTCTCTCTCTCTTTATAAAATGCAATGACAGATTTACAGAGACAAAACTGTGAAAATACAAGACAAACATTAACAAGTGGCAGACTTCTGCTTCCTTCAGAGATTACACAAGCCTACCTCAAAGCAACAAAAACAAAAAGAAAATAATATTTTTTCTCAGAATACATGGCTAATTTTCTGCCAGTGGAAAAACATACTTTTTGGAACAGGCAAGAATCAGAGGGCTGACAGAGTCATACAAACAATCCAAATCATCTTGACCCCTCGGCCTAGCCTCTGCTGGTGGATTCTGTAACTGCATCTTTCTCCATTGATGATCTTTTAAAATGAGCCACAATACATGTTTATACTAGTAAAATATCATTCTGTCATCACTCCATTTTCCTGTGGCTCCACAGTCAATAGCCCAAACCTTTTCACTATACACTATATATAATTAAATTAGCAATTGAGGTTTCAATAAGCTTAATTTCAAATTTTGATCAAGAATTACCAGTACTCTTACAAGTTACAAAGTACTAGAAAAGGGGAAAAAACCTCTTTGGCAAACAGATTAAGAAAAATATTCATAAAATGCTTCATAAAAAGTGTAATTTAAATGTAATTAATTAAAATGAGTAATTAATATATTATTTTATCGTTACATTTAAATAACATGGTTTCTATGTATTTGTAAGTGATTTTTAATGCATTATTTACACTAACTGTAATACAGCTGTAAACAAAGTAAATGCATTTTAAAATGTAATCGGTTTTTATATTTGAATTAATGAATGAATCGTTTATATATTCATATTGTGAGTTACATTAAACAAATGTGAGCGTTTTGCTATTTGCTTGATTTTTTCATACTTTTTTGTAATTTTTCTTCTCATTTCTTTCTGAATTATATATATATTATAATTTGTTATATATGTTGTTATATATATATATATGTGTGTGTGTGTGTGTGTGTGTGTGTGAATTGTATGTGTATTATGTTCATAAAGTTCTATTCTTATGTCAATACTATTAACATGAAGTGGTTAAAACTTTTAAAGCACACAAATAATTTCCGCACTTGTCTACGTTCAGGAAAACGACGTTTGTAGTTTTTATGACAGTTCGTCTCAGCGAGGCACATGGCGAGACAGCATAAATGGACAACATTTCCCACAGTGCTTATCGTTCGGATTAAACATCCGTTTAAACATCCGTGTTAGCCTATATCCTAGGAGGCAGTCGCTCACACTGGACTGCAACCAGCTTTCTTACCTTATTCCGTGCAAAAAAAATTCAAGTTAGACAAGTAAAACTGATTCCAGAACGGACTACATTTTTGTGGTTTCGCCTACCGGTTGTGTGTTTTCCGGAACTCAATGCGACGTGTTGCGTCCAGGTTGCGTCTAAATGTAAGCACTATTCTGCGTTCTTTAAAGGTATCAGATTATAACTCAATTATTAGAATCTGTAATTTTGGTTAAGCGTTTAATGGGCTCTTGTAGTTATATGTAGTCGGTTGTTTTCACAGTTAGCATCTTGAGTATGAAGTAAACAGTATTCAGTAAACTTGACTGCTTGACTAGCTGCTTTGTGAAAATATATTTGTATTGTCACCAGAAACAAAATTGAAGTTCTCATCATGTACGCTCTCGAGAGATAATATAAGAATTTTGTTTTTATTGGTGAACATATGTCATTAGAGCACAAGCAGCTATTAGTTTTATAATCATTTTTTTTTTTCTCCATAATTTTAATCTATTACAGGGTATTACATTCCAGCATGATGTCTGAGGGCAGTTCGTTTATGAAAGGCATGATCCTAGGGGGTATATTCTGCCTGGTGATGACTTACTTTGAGACCTTTAATCCAGGTATCCATTCAGAACATCATCAGCATCTCCACCATCATCTGAAACCTCTCAGCAAAGATGAACTACAAAAGTTATCAGAGGGTCAGATGTCTGAACTCACCCTGCAGGTTCGCGTGTACTGTCTAATCATGGTCACCCCTAAGCTCCTGGTCCACTGGGCGACAGCCAACGACACTTGGAGCAAACACTGCGACAAATCTGTGTTCTACACGTCCGAATCCTCCAAAGCTCTAGAGGCGATTGACCTACAGGAGCAGGATGAGTGGGCTAGGCTGGTCAAAGCCATCAAACACGCCTATGAGAATGCTGGAGACCTGCGCTGGTTCTTCATTGCACGGCCCACCACATTTGCAATTATAGAAAACCTCAAGTATTTGGTATTGGATAAAGATTCAAGCCAGCCGTTTTACATTGGCCACACGGAAAAGTCCGGAGAGCTGGATTATGTGGAGTATGACAGCGGTATTGTGCTGAGCTATGAAGCAGTGAGGAGGCTGATAGAGATGTTCAAAGATGAGGACAAATGCCCAGTGCGAGGGCGTGCTTTGTGGAAGATGCCTGAAGAAAAGCAGCTCGCCACCTGTCTGAAGTACAGTGGGGTGTTCGCTGAAAATGGAGAGGATGCGCAAGGCAAAGGGCTTTTTAACAAGAAGAGCGTCAGCACCTTGATTTCCGACAGCATGGGCCAAAACCCAGCCGACGTCGTGGAGGCATGTTGTTCTGACGTGGCCATCACTTTCGGTGGCATGTCTCAGAGCCAGATACAGGTCTTGATGTATGGCGTCTACAGACTCCGGCCGTATGGACACGATTTTTATGATACCTTGACATTTCTGCCTCCTAAAGACTCTGATAATGACTGATGGCTTTTGTGTTGGAAATGATACCGTGACAGAGCTGGAATGTTGGGAATACCGGGTGCAGGGCTGAATTATCTGTGATGTGTAGTTTATTTCTGATTATGTGAGTTGAAGGTTAGTTCTGGTGTGGAAGTTGAGGCTTTTCACCCTGCTTTCTGCTGAAAATATGTTCTGGTAAAAGTAAAACGATAATGGTTTACATATGAGCATGATTTAATCAAGGGCCAATTTTGGATCAATTTGTGCACTTGATAGTATTTTGAACAAAAATGCACTAGATTAATGAATGCCACATATATGCATCAGCTATGCACTGTGATGCAAAAATAAAAGTCCTTGCTGTTTTATGAACCATATACGCTTCTACAACTCTCCTGCAACCATTTCAAAAGTGAATTGGTTAATTGTAGACAAGAAAAATGCAATGTGTATACTTCATATGATCTATTTGATGATTACTGTTTATCCAGCTGTTTTAATTATGATTTACATTTTTTCTTTTCATGGGGACTGGTTGGAAAATGAAGAACCTTCTGCAGATTTTTTTAAATTAAGTATTTTGGATGTAAAATATCAGATGGTCAGTTTCTAGCATATGGCAAAATAAAATGTTCTGTATTGTTCTTCTAAAGTCAAGTAAATGTGGTTTCCAAATATGCTTGCGTTTTTGAAATTACTTACATAGAAAATGGTCTGTTTACATATCAAAATATTATGATAATTTCATAATTCATTACACTGTTTTGTGACCTTTTTTAATTGTTGGTCGATACTTTTTCCTTGGTAAACATCAGGGTGCTCATTCTCACCTGCTTTATAGTAATAATACAGTTCACAAATGGAGTGCTATCAGCAGTGCAGTGAATAAATTCATATACTCCCATAAAATATTAAATCCTTTTCATTATATGAATATTTAATTTTACAATCGATTACAACACTATTAGAAGGTTAGGATTATCTCATTGAAAGGGATAGTTATGGGGGTAATATTGTTTCATTATTCCAAACAAATATATTGTTATCCACAAATAAATGTAAACCGATTCACAAAAAATAAATAATTTCACAAATCAATAGAATGAGATCCACAAATATATCTGGGAGTTTCACAAAAGTAAATTAGATTCACAAATAAATACAATGATATTTGTGAGTAACAAAAAAATCCACACATGTCAAAACACACAACTCTGCCTTGCATAAGTTGCATTCATTTGTGAATCGCTTCCTGTGCATTTGTTGATGGCTTCCTCTGCATTTGTGGATCTCGTGTTGCGCATTTGTGGATCGCAGCACAGCATGTGGATTTTGAAACATTTCTAGCGTCTAGACTCAAAATAATCCACAAATACGTAGACTCCTACAAATACGTAGACTCGTTTTTAACCTTTTTGCTTAAAACTGTCTCAAAATGTCTGTACTCATTTTTGCAGTTGGTCTGCTGCTAGCTTCCTTGTTTGCTTTTGTTGTGCTTGTCCCGATAATTCCTGCTTGCAGCTATATTTACATTTATTTCCGTGAGTTCTATTTATAACATACATAATATACTTACACAAAAGCTGTTTGGAAAAAATTCAACCTAGTTTTTAACTGTTCCATCCTTCAATAACACGTTTTTAGTGGTCACCAATTCTTCTAATTTGGTCACAACCTTTGACATGCACAGAGATTGGACAGGCAGGCAGTGATGGAGTACAGTAGCAATTCTCTTGTATTCTCATGTATTTTCCCACTGCATTATAAACCATGTGAAGTTGCTTAGCGTACATTCACTCACCTTCACCTTTCTTTAGTTGGAGTGGACTTTCAGTTGACTTTTTAAAATTTTCTTTAAAGTGAGATATTGTTTACATTTTTGTCTCAAAATTCATTCAACTCAATTTGATTTTCCTTTCAGGTGCATCTAGGTATTAAGCCTTTTAATTAAACTGTGTGCTAAGACGAGATCGTCTTCAACAAGCTGTTTGTATTCATGCTTTCTATAACAACAGTCAAACCCTCCCATTCCCACAGTAAGGGGATGTAAACAATCAGCTTTTGTGGTTTACATTTTCATAAATATGATGTGGATGTAGAGCAACAGAGACATTTGTATATTTAAAAGGTAGTAAGATACATCAATCCCTCGTGTGATTTTGAGTTTCATAGCATGGATTAGGTGTATGTTTTCAGCCTTTAGAACAAAAAGATGTGGGTTAAAAACTGTAAAATCAGAAATAGGCCTAGAATCATACTGCATGTTTCCAAGAGAGAAGTATACGTACAAAAATTCTTTAAATGGGTTTTAAGTTTCCATGACACAATTCAGCTCACACTGTAACAACAGACCATTTCAGTTTGGAATGACTTGAATGCGGGTTTTATTTGTGCATTAAAATGCGGTTGTTTTCAAAGCTTTCGGCATGGTAGACAGTTGAGTCCATTCATGTAAACAGTAGCAGCCTGGTGATAAGGGGTCCAAATGATTCCACCACATCCTCATAACTGTCATTACTTATATGTCTTCATGTGCCACAGTCCATCATTCAGATAGTGAACGTTCTCGATTCCAATTCCCTTGTTTACTTTCTCTCTGTTCAGTGAAGTGAGACAAGAAAATATTCTCAAATGAAATGCAAATTAATCATTTAGTTTTCCATAACCAATAAACCGAGTCATCGTTTTAAACTGATGCTGACCTATTTATATTAATTGAATGTATTTATAAATGCTGTATTTAGAGCAGTGGTTCTCAACTAGTTTGGCCATGTGACCAAAATTAATCCACAACCCATTAGTTTTAGTCATTTGAACCAAGCAAATACAGTTCTCAAAAATGATTGACACCATACCATACCACTTTAGCATCCACATATATTCTAAAAATATCACTAGATATCACCAGATATCTATCCGATTGTGAAAAGACCAGAAGTATCTGTTTATTTAAACCACAGATGTACATTTAACTAATGGCCAAATTGTTAAAAAATAAACATGTGTGAGCGTGTTATCTATATATGTTGTAATCAGATGACGACGCGCTACTGTATTTTTTAGCTTCTTGACTGCAAATATTTAGTTACATGCGTGTTACTGCTAAAAGTAGTGGAATTACAGCAGTGCGTTACTTTGTAGTGCATTACTCCCAACACAGGTAAAGATAATTAAAAATATAAATGTGTTTTTGCATTATAAAATTAAATGTGAATTCAGAATGAAAAATGCATAAAACACTCACATGTCATCTGCTGACATCTTCATGACTCCCACACAGATTGCATGCTGCTTTCCTTCTGCCATTATGGCCTGAAAACAAATACTTAAGGACAACAACCTGTGCTGTGCAACACACACCAATCAAATCTATTACATGAATAGTTTACGCAAAAATGTATATTTGGAGTAGTGTTGTTGTTTTCATTGACTGAAATATGTTGTCTTGGAAAATACCTAAAATAAATAAGTTCAAGTTGAAGTACTAGAATTATTAAAGCTAATACTGAAATAAAAATGTATTATTAAAAGCTAAAATAGAAATCTAAAAAGGATTCAAAAAGACACCACATAACAAAATTACTTAAAGGTTTCTATGCAACACCACACGTTTTACTTAAAAGATTTCAAAAGAAAAAATATACCATATAAAGTACTTCATAAGACTTCTGAAATTGAGACAATTACTTTGTAATGAACAGACCAAAATTATTATTTAGTAGTCGCTTTTTGTGTCTTTTGGAATTGACAAAAGAGCTGTGTGAAGAGGCTATATATATATATATATATATATATATATATATATATATATATATATATATATATATTCAATACATTAAAAAGATTTATAAGTGCAGAAAAATATTTAATGAATACAACAGTTGAAAAGATACAACTACTTTGTCTGTGTCAGCAGGGTAGAGTTTGGCTCCTGGTGATGTAAGACCTGGACACATGATATTGGCTCCACTCAGAACAAATTTGATGGCTCCTTTATCTACTTGTTGGTGTGGCAGGATGAAGGGATCTGGAGAACAGAAACACAAGTATCGGGCATTAGTCAAGTTGAATTTTAAGTGCAAGTTGTTTAATATGAGAAGTTTTCTGTCATCATCTGTCACCAGAGAAAATCCTTTCGGCAGAGAAAGCATCTTACATTTGTGCAGAAGTCTGAGGGTGGGATAGAAGGGCCCCTCTCTCTGTCTGAAGAAGAGCAGCTCTCCATTTACCGTAAGAATTTCAATATGCTCATGACTGGAAACATAAACAAATATCACAATCAGTTAATCCTTTAGTACTGCATTACAGTTGCCCATATCAATAAACACTGACTGCATATACTGTGAAACTTACCATCTCACAATTTTGACTGGATCCTTTTTTGGCATTATCTGGTTGAGCCAATCATCAATGTTGGGAAACTGATCTAACAGCTGATTCTTTATACCCTTAATTACAGATGTCTTCAACTGAATACAGTTTGAAACATTTTCCTTTTCATCAAATCTATGAAGAAAATGAGAAAGAAAAGAATCAGCCTAGAATTCTGATATAATTACCCAAAAATGTCTATCGTGTAGAACCTTGAATGTCAAACACCTCACATCCACTCCTTAATGAAAACATACTTTTTTGCAGGTTGCTTACCGTCTTGTCAAGTTATAAATATTAGAGAAGTATCTTATCAAAAGCTTAGTGTGAAAACAGTAATACAAATGGATCATTCCTAATGAACCATTAAAGTGAGCTGTGACAGAGCAAGTTAGCAGTGTAGCTAAACAGGTTAACTTACTGATTCGGCAACAGAAGTAAGGGCACATATTAAGTTACAATACCATATTAAACTGGTAAGCGTATAAATGCGATATATATTTAACTACACGAAGATGGTAAAGCTGCTGCGCTAATGAAACACTCAATCACTGTAACAATGCTAAGTTGCGTTAGCTACTATTTATAAGGTTGACAACGGCTCAAGCTTACTTTTTAAACATCCTTGCGAGTCGTAATCGGTCACTCTTGTCTTCTTATCTACGTGATCTTATAGAAGTAAAAAATATACAAACTAAACATTCAGTGTATGATGGTTTAATGAAGTAACTCCACGCTTCACGTTAACCGCAGGTGATTCCCGTATCGTTTACGACAGTGGTACACATTTTACTGCAAGGGACGGACAGCGTGACAAAACGTAACAGTATTTTGATATGTACTTTAAAGTGATCTCGTTTGGATCAATTCAAAGTCAGTGTAAACTGATCTCAGCACATTAAAACTATTGTTTTGTTTATGCGTTGTTTTCTGTTGTTAAGTAAAATATGCATTAACTATGCAGTAATTTTCATTAAATTACAGAACAGAAATATGAACATTGGATAAAGGCAGGTTACAAATTATTGTTTCATTTTGGTTTTTTAAAGACGGGTTTCTGGATAGGCTTTCTCTTTTGTCACTCCATAAATCAGAAAATATCAACAGACAGAAAAAAAAAACAGAAATCGAATAGGAATAAAATGTTATGTAAACCTAATAAATTATACAAGTATGATATGCTATATAAACCCCACAGGCATAAACAGGAGTATATTTTAATGTGCATTTTGGATGCTTTCTTCTCAGTAGTTTTAAAAATGCATTATGAAAAGATGTTTTATGGAAGCAAAATCTCAAAACTGACCAGTGCATGAAAAAACAATGGTTTTACCTTAAGTGGAAACAATACCTAACATTATGTTTACTATTTTTAATGAAAATAATGAAAGACCGCCAATTTATGATATCTGATCCTTCTTTGGTTAATTTATCACCATTAGTTAGAATTAAGTATCCATTTTTCATTATCCGGTATTAGGAATGGATCCTTGTGAATGATCACAATCACTAATCAGAGGGACAAGATCATGGAAACACAGTTGTTTATTCTGAGGCAATAAAAACAAGCATACTTTTTCCAGACACTGGACGACCGTCCACTTTAGTATGATTTCTCTAAACACCACTGCCAAAATTTCCACAGACAGATCCAGTGATGCCACACAGAGGAGCTTCTCAGTATATAGGCCTAACCCAGAACTTAAGGGATATATTAACTTGGAAACACTAGGATGATAAAATGGTGCTGCTGTGCTTGTTCAGAGTTTCCAGAGAAATAATGCAGATGCAATGTAGTCAAGAGTGTCAAACATCAAAGTTGTGTGTAAAATGTATATACAAAATAAACAAGAGGAGGAAAATGTGAGAAGGTGTAAGCAGGGAGGGGGGAAAAGGAAGGAAGATGTACAAGTTAGTGTTTAGCAGCGTTAACATTCCTACAAACAAAACAAGTGCTTGGTTTTATCTAATCTTGGCACATACTGTGAAATTTTTAATCAGCCTCAATTGTTCTATTTATCAATAAATCACATTCACAGAACATAAATCGCTTGTGACCAATCAGCTGAACCTTCTTTTCATTGTACAAATTTATCAAACATTGGCAAAGAGAAAACCTGTTTTCAATGTTCATACACAGGTACCCAATACAACATCGACTGAAAAAAAAGGGGCAAATTCAATCAATCTGGTTCTGATTTTCTTTGCACAGGTAATGTTATGATATTTTCATAGTTTAACAATGAAAAAAAAAAATGAAAAAAAATGGAGACAAACAGCCATGGAACATGGAAAATAAATAACTTTTCTTTTTAAGCTCAGGATAGCCCAATTCTTTGAAGCATTGTAACAAAATAATGTTTTTTTTGTTTTTGTTTTATTAATTGGACATTCCATTCTGAGGGAAATAAAACACCCTACCCTGTCAAAGCCATGAAGAGAAAATTGATTCAGTTGTTGGTCACTGTGGTGAAGATGGTAAAGTGAACAAAAACTGGAACAAGGGGTTCCATGTGCTAAGGGAAGTAAACAACGTCACTGAGAACATCCTCCTCCTGTCATTTCTACCATCCCTCATCTACCCCTCTTATTCGCTCTCCATCTCTAAGCCACATAGTTGTATTGATTGGGATTCTCCTTATCCCTTTCCATGTAGTCCCTGTCAATAAGTGACTCTATCCTCTTCTTTAGATCAGCAGGCTGCAAAAAGATGAAGCAAGATTTAGTGGAAGTGCCATATATCCATATGTCCTATCCCAACAATTTAGGTCCCATTTAAATGATTCTGTCAAGTAATAATTGTTAATTATTTGGATCATGATTATTTTTGCTAAATAGTATGCACGTTAAATTGAATGTCATATTCATAAGCTGAAAACTCTTCCTGTAGTACTGGATTGCTTTTTTTATTCACTAGCATTCAAAGGTTTTGGGTAGATAAGATTGTCTAGTTTTAAAAAATCTCTTGCTCACCAAGACTGCAAATACTTGTTCAAAAATATAGTAAATACAAGAATATTGTGAAGTTATTAAATTGTAATATATTTTAAAATTATAACTTGAACCTATTTTAATACATTTTGTGATTGCAAATCAGCCATTACTTTAATGACCATTAGCCATTACCAGCGGCACATGATCCTTCAGAAATTTCTTCAATGATTCTAATATGCTGATTTGCTCAAGAAGTTTTTTTTAATTTATGTTATCAATGTTGAAAACATTTCCGGTTTCCTTAAACATTCCTTAAACTTTTTCAGGATTATTTAATAGAAAAAAACAGTATTTAATTTGAAAGAACAGTATTCATTTGAAATGGTCTTTGCTGTCACTTCTGATAAAAAAAGAATGTAACCATGCTTAAAAAAATATTAATTACTTTTGAAGAAATAACCTACAGACCCCACAATTCTGAATGGTAGTTTCCAAACATAAATACACACTCACCCCTCTTTTGGAATTGTAAATGCTCTTATAATGCATAAAGCTGTCCACTCTCACAATGAATCTTATTTACATTGTGTGTACGACTTGGTGATTGTTGCAGTATTCTTGTTTTGCCTGAGTTTATACATTAGCTGCACGACATCCATTATCATCACAAACAAAAGTTAAAATTCTCAATTAACTGTGTAAGCAAAACATTTTGAACTGTGACCTCACCTTAACTGGGAATTTTAGTTGGTTATACACCTCAGACACCAGAAGATTATGGCTGAGAGTTTTCCTCATCTTCATGATTCGAACAATGGCAGCATCAATTTGGTACTGACGATCTTGGAATACTCTCTCTGTAGTGCTGGCTTGCTCCTCCACCTATGAGGTACACCAAACAAGGATAAGACCAAGCACCCAATACCTTTCCCACATCAGCAATAAAATGAAACGTGTGCTGGACAGTACCGTTTCTTTCATCTGGATCTGGTTGATTTTAATCCGGAAGAGTTTATGTTTGAAATCATCATTACATGAGAACTTGTCTCCATCTTCCACGTCTTTACTCTTTGGGAGTTTGGTAAGGACACGTGCCTTCCCACACGCCAGTGACTGCAGAGTCCGCCTCAGCTCACTGTCCTCTGCAAATGGGTGTGTATTTTTATTTATTGAGCTTCCAATTTGTTAAACAATTTAAAAGTTTGTAAAAGGCTGCAAGATGTAGCTATGAACAAAGATTGATTTTAAATGGAATGGTGGAATAAAAGGCAACACAAATTTTTTCAAGACAAAGTTTGCTTGTCACAATTACTCATACCAATGCCTGTAGCCAGTTTAATGTCCTCCAGAGAGAACTCCTCCCCTTCATTAAACATAAGCAGAACTAACGTCTGAAACAGAGACACCTGCAGCTCTTTTTTGCCCTGTGAAAACCAAGGAAAAAAGTTCTCTTATAGCCAGTTATTTGCTTGGGAAGCCTCTAGAAAAAGTAATTTTAAGTTAATTATATTAGTTTTATATATACAGTCAGGGCTTGACATTAACACCTGTCAACCAGTGTTCCCTCTAAGCTGTGCGCACTTGTGATGCCATAGAAAGAATAAAATGCCACGCAGACACGAAATGAGGGGAGAAATCCATTTGATTGTACTTTAAATGAGATAATTGCAGTGAACTCTGTTCAACCGCTAAAGAGTAGAGTATCGCTATAATGTTAGAAGTTAGAACCGGTGAATGCAGTTTACAGGTTTTTATAGAGAGAATAATATCACACGTGTGCGGCAGTCATATTTACGGTCAAAATAGACCCTTTTCACATTTTCAGGGTTTCTCAGAGAAGAAGTTATCATAGTTGAGTAAACTTTTATAGCAGTGAATGCGAGAATGTATTACATTTATTTTTTGGTTTTCCTATTTGCTCAAAAAGCAAAAGAAAAACTCCACAATAGTGATTTCACAACTTTCAAAAAGAGGGGGAAAAATAGAGTGAGATTGATAATGGCAGTGAAGAGAGAGAAAGATGTTAAATTTTATTATAAACACCCTCCCAGCAGCAGTAAGTTGTTTTTTATAATTTAAATGAAAATACAAAAAATGCTGCAGGATTCACCATATTGACAAATTTACAGTCTGTATGAGAAGCAATGTGAAACAAAGACATGAAATAAAATGTCATCATGTTTTAAAGAGTGGCTTGATTAAGTGGTGGAAATAACAGATGATGGGCACAGCATGGTAAAAAAAGAGACATTTACAGGTACACCCACCACAAGTGTAGCGTGCAAATTATAAACACCTCAGTAACATGTCAGTTTAAATAGATGTATGTGTGTGGTTTATGTTTCAGAGATGTTAAGATAACTTTAAAAGAGTTCATGTTCCCTTGAACATAATTAGCTATTAGATCTATTTAATTACTAATTACTTTATAATAGCCTATATCAGTTTAAATACTTCAATTCGTTTTTTATATTATATTATAGGCTGTTATAGTTATATTATATAGTAACCCTAATAAATAATTGACCTCACAAGGAGATTGTTTAGGGATCCTTGCCATTAAAAAAGTAAAAAAAAAAAGAATAAAAAAAAAATATTTGTCAAAAATATAGATTGTTGTTCGATACATATTAATACCAAAATATTACCAAAATATTAATACCAATACTAATTTTACATAGAATAGATAGACAATACCAGTAGCGCTTTCTTGCTCTCTTCTCTCAGACAATAAGATGACACACAAACCCAACTCCCCTCACTCGTTTAATTTGCTACGGATGAATATTGTTGGTGTTACAGGGCCTTAATTTTGGCGTGGGATTATGTACAAAAATTACTTATTCCCGCAGATTTTGTCACACCCAAAGTGGCACAAGCCAAGTTGGCTATATTAAACAGTATAGTGAGCCTGTGTATCCGGTCTTAAAAGTGAAAACAGCTTAATATACTGGCTGCCAAATGATGAGATAATATTTCAAATATCTATATGGTTTCCGCATATAGTATCACTGTCAAAATTGTGGCCAGTTAAAATGCTGAGTGGCTAGTAACTTTGGACAACCAATAGCCACGGTGGCTGGTGAGCAAAAAAGTTAATGTCAAGCACTGTATACAGTATATTATAATCAGCTACCAATGCCCTGGTATTCATGACCAGTTGCTATTAAAATAAAATGTGCATTACCTCTTTGAATTCTGCCTTTAACACACAATGTCCTAACGTCGACTGCCACTGTAGTTTCCGTCCGCTGTGTTTGCCAAGGTAAAACGTTTTGAAAATCTCCTGCAATCTCACCATCTGCAGATTGAAGGGTATTAAAAAAAGATAACTGATTAATTAGAATGTAATTTATTAGAACATAGGTAATTATTACTGTCATGTTTACAAAGTATATCTGATCCATGCTCCCATTTCTCAACATTCATCAGAACAGACCTCTGGAGGAAGATGCACTTCCATGGGGATGTATGTTGGCCAATAACCCATGGTGAGGATGTTAACCGTCAACTCGATGTTCCCGGGAATATTTTGGCATTGCATGTGCTGAGGTGCAGATTCAAAAAGAGACAATTGAAAGATGTAACTAGACACAAAAAAGATAACACAAATCAAAGAAAATAAAAATAAAATGATATCATTACTTGTTTAAACTGCACCATAATATCTTTTGACAGCTCCATGTCTTTGAACATTCCTTCCAGTTTACTAGTAAATGCAGCTCCACATTCTACGAGAAAAACACAATTCAGTCTGTTGAAACATCTGTGAAATGATGGGATAGTTTAAGAATCAAACATGAAAGGGGAAATGCAAGTTACCATGCTTCAGTTTTGACAGCATTGATTTCTCCGCATCTACAGAGGCACTCTTTCCCACCAGTAACCTCTTCGCTAAATCTTTCTTGTAGAAGGCCTCAAAAACATCTTTCCCTAAAAGAGAGAAATGAAAACGTCTATAAAGCTTAGACAGTCATTTAATAATTTTAAACTCTCCAGGCCTTTAAAACAGAGAATTAAGTTTAAATGGATTACCGTAAATGAACCTGAATATGATCATTATCTTGTCCAACATTTTCTCAAGTTCCTCATCAGTTGCTTCTTTGTTCCCAGCACGGAGCTTTGAATCCACATATTTGGCTATAGAAGATAAAATCACATTAGTGTATATTAATATTTGTCTTGATCCAATCAGCTGCAAGTTTTAAATCAAACAAAAACATATGCGCTCATTTGAGTCTAGTGATGTAAATTTACATAAATTCCCATAATCAATTGTTGTCTAAATTAACAATCAATTAATCGTTAATCAACCGCTTAAATCCGAAGCTTGGATTGCATTTTAAAGCTTGGATTTACAGTGAATATAGGGAATATGAATATCTCTTAACAAGTGCTTTTAAAAATAACTGCTTTACAGGAAAATGTGAACTGTAAAATCATTGTACATAACAGATTTACACATTTAGAGGCCATACTCTGCCATTTAAAGATGATTAAAAAAAACTGCTGACGCAAACAAGCATGCACATGATGCCATGTATACAGATATTGCACCGCGTTTTTGTTTGCAACTAGGCAAAACCTAGTTGATCACATATCTTTATTTAGAGCAAGTGGTCGCGAATAAGTACAAACACAACATAAGACAATGCATAGATAAAAGCTATAGGACTTCACATCCAATCATCAACTAGGAACTTATCACTTGTTGTCTATGTACTTTTATTGTGATTTTTCACACGTAGCTCTTATGGTCTTGTGTAAAAAAAAAAATTGCAAAACTATAATAACTTTGGTGCAGAACAATCGGTGTAGGACATCAAAATACCGCGAGAGCGAATATAGAAGCAGATGTTGCTCGCTTAATTTTACCACGTGTCTGCTGTGTGTTTTGTGCATGAGCCGCATGCATCTCAAACCTACGCACTCTAATGATGAACTTGCTTAATCGACCATCATTAAGTTTATTCAATTAAAATACTTTACCTAAACAGAGGATGTGATTGGATAACTGAACTAACCTGTGGAACAATCTGAAACTGAAATATGAAAATCTACAAACTGAAATGCCTGAACCAAAGGTTTATTTCCCTCTTAGAAGCATCTCACATGATTGCATCCCCAAACACTGGGCACCTGAATGCAAGATAACATGACAGCATTTCTTGTGTTTTGGCTGCATGCTTGAGACACATGTCATTTATGATGTTAGAAAGAAGAGCAAAAGTGGCTTCTTCAATTGCAGCAACTTCCATTTGTATTACAAATATTTTGCTCCAATATCCAAGGAAGTGATGATTTTGTTCTCTTGAAAAGATGGGATGGACATGCTGCTTTATTGTCAAATATTTAATGTGATATTCAAATTTTGCTAAAAAGTTAAATTCTCAGTTAAATACTTTTGGATGGAAACGTAGCTAATGATTGGTGGGAAAACAACATATGTCGACTGACCTATAAGCTCTGCAGGTTTGTTCGGCCGTTTGTTGATAAAGGTCTCGAAGGCCTCCTTCATGCCATTCACAAACTTCTCGTTCTTCATGAAACATATATCAATGATGTGATCGACTTTATCTTTGAAATCCAGTAGCTCCTGAACCATCGTCTTGTCTTTCTCTGGGTTGATTACAATTGTGCTTCCAAAGACCTGAGACAAAAAAATAATCCTTGTGAACCTGGATGTTTAAATAATATACAGGGGTCTCATTTATAAACGTTGTGTACGTGGCTCTCTACCCAATTGGTATCTACAGTTGGTATTTATAAAAAGCAAACTTGACGGAAAAATGTGCGGTCCTTCAAGCAAGCTCTGACGCAGGTGTACGCACAAAAACGGGTGAAATGAGAATTGGCGAATTGGTGACAGTATGTGAAATTGCAGACCGTTGTATAAAATAAATGGCAATACTGCTTCATAAATAACATGAAGACTTAAAGCCAGTCTTACAATTAATAGTCTACACGAACACCCGTTTGATCAATCTGCAGTGTAAAACAAACAAAAATTATAACGGAAAAGCAAATTAACACACATTTGCAAAAAGAAAAGTGTAAAATGCAATAATATTGGCGTATTATGCAATTAATCCTCATAAACAATATGGAAAACAAAACTAAATAATGTACAAAACATATTCGTCAATGTGTCCTTCTGGCGGAGCAGATATAGATGCAATTAGACAGACAGACAGATAGATGTCCAACCATTTCTTTTTTATTTGGGCCACAGCCCTAAGTTGTGAGGCTACAGCATTTACGGCGTCTGCAACCTTTTGCCACTCAAGTGCCTTTTGGCATTAGTAATGCCCACACTATGCTCTCCAAACAAAATTTTTCTCCTCATTTCCACCTCTTCTACGATAATATCTACTTCACATTGAGGGAAGTTAAGTTTTTTTAATTTCCTCTCTGTGTTTGCCATGATTTTGCAATCTGCGAATATTAACTTGTGGGCATTTCACAGTCTATTTATGAGCAACTATGGGCGTGACATGAAGCCACAAAAGCTGCGCTACATTTAAAATTGATTGCGATTTATTAAGGGAAAACTGTGTAGGATGTGCGTGTGCATGGTTTCATAAATCTGAATATTTCTGTGCGTACGCACATCCTATGTTTCATCCGTACGCCACTTCTGACGCAAATCCTACACAAAGTTTTATAAATGAGGCCCCAGATGTGTTATGTCATGGTTTTGTCATCTAGATGTATCCTTTGCACACCTTAATGTACTCAACCCAATGTTGCAGCAGCACCTGGACGCCGCCTTTCACACGACTGAAGAGCTGATACAGCAGAGACAGATCCTGAATACGATTTTCATCCAGCAGGTTATTTAAACCTAGAGTTTGCCAAGGAAAAAAAATAACTTATGTAAATCACTTCTAATAATAAGTAATGGTTAACCGTTTAAACGAGAAACACAATGTCAATCATTTCTATGGGAGTGATACCTTTCTGAAGTATTGAAGTAAGATGTTCTCCAAGCAGTTGCTTTTCCACTGTGACAATGAGGGGTTTTCTACAAATTAAGATAATAAACATTCACATATTTTGCCAACTTATGGATTAGTCATATTCTCTGCATACTTACTGTGTGCTCTGGTCCAAGTATGTAATGACTCTATCTGCCTCCTCTTCTAGACGTTTGTTGACATGATGGAGATACTCTGGCACCTTTTTTTTGTTGTTGGTGGTGGGGGGGTGGATTAGGGGATAAATAAAATTAAAAGTATAGCTCACAAAAATATTACGATTTTTTTATTTATTATACAAATCACAGTTCAGAGAGACAAATGCTGACTGAAAGCACAATAAAACTGGTATGTATGACTTATGCACTGATAATCTTCTCAAAACCATACAGCTACAGAAGACTAGAACAAATCACCTGGAAATCTGGAATACTTTACTTTTTTATTTTGTCTTTATTGGAACTTAACAGCCCATGGTCACAATGAGCTGTGACTGTATGAAAAAGATTTTTACATTTTTGCGCCACAAGGAAAAAAAGACAGCATATATAAGTAGGGGTGTAAATAATTCTGTGTGAGGGTGAGAACCTCATTAAAAAAAATACAAATACAGACTGTAGCAAAGTATATGTTCTTATCACTTCTACTTATTGAGACATGCCAAAAAAAATTACTTCTCAGAATTAAAACAATAAAAAATAAATTAAAAAAATGAACAAAACTGAAAACAATCAGCACTATGATGTGAAACTCACCTCTCTTTCCTGCATAAGTCTCTGGCCCTCTGCAGCATACAGTCGATTTGTCTCCTCCAGAAAGCGTTGCTCAAATGAATCCTGATAAATCTGCCATAAAAGGAGCAAAGGTGGGATTACAACGATTCTAACACTAACAGGTTTTGCCACACAATTTAAGGGCTAAATTATATCAGAAATCAATAAAAAAAAATCTCAAGACCTGTACAAGTTTTGCCAACCCTGGCCTGTAGTATTAAAGTAAACAGCAATTTCTAAGTAAATTAATATAATAAATAACTTTCATTAATGCTTTAAAATATGCTACATGTTAAATGCGAAAATTGACTCTTTAGAAAATAAAAAGTTGATACAGTAAGGACATTACCATGGAGATAAATTGGACAATGTACTTTGAGGGTTTAAAAGCAGAAACATGAATTGTGAACAAATATAAATGTCCCTTAAAAACTTTGTAAAAATAAATTATGAACATTAATACACATTCATAATTTTGCTTCCTTTTACTGCTGTTAAACTAACCAGACTGTACATAATTAATAGGCTTCTATAAACTAACCAGACTGTACAAAACACACATTTTATTATTGCCTGTATTGTGAGAGTTATTATGTTTACTGACTTTATATGGTTATGAAAATGAGCAAACAATAAGAGTAGATTTCTTACTGCATCTACATGTTTTTTTTACACTTAAATTATAATTTATCAACATTATGCCACAAATCAAGCATAAACCTGGGAACATTCATTTAAGCACAAATGAGAAAGCAGGTGACCTGCAGATCTGAGAGCATGCTCAGAAGACTCCTCAGGAGGCTTCGGTCTACGGCCTCTCCACTTCGCTCTCTCTCAATAAGAAGCAGAATCCCATCGATTGTCTTACTCTGCACCTTCAGGTCGCTGATGATATAGAAACGAAACAACTCCAAGCCCATGTCCCTGAAGATGAAACACAAGGGTATCTTTAACCACCAGAGAAAAGAGCAGCAAAGCCCTGGTAGTAAATAAAGACAGCAAGGGTGACAGTGCCGGCGGTACAAATTCAATATCTTTTGGCAAGATTGGACACTTACCAGATTGAAGGCAGCATTGAATTTTGTAAAACATATGTGCGATCCAAAAACAAAAATATACTCCTAATCATGATCTACAAGAAAAGACAGAATATTTTGTATAAAAAGCATAAACAGGTTGCCAAACAGGTCAAATGTCAGAAAATGTCTAGAATATGCTACTTTACTAACCATTTGTCTGCAATGATCTTGCCAGCATTTGTCTATTTTCTTGAGGAACAGAACACTGTCTAGGGCATCCGTAGGACAACAGTTAAGGTAAATTGCTTTATACCCCGATTATGATTAGCAGTCTA
This sequence comes from Pseudorasbora parva, assembly GCF_024679245.1. Taxonomy (NCBI): domain Eukaryota; kingdom Metazoa; phylum Chordata; class Actinopteri; order Cypriniformes; family Gobionidae; genus Pseudorasbora; species Pseudorasbora parva. The sequence continues at coordinate 25,706,019 of NC_090182.1, forward strand.
TAATAATTACCAGTGACTGAAATTTTTCTCAAAATGCTTCCTTATATTTTAATTTCATCATTTGCACATCAAGCCATCGTTTTTGATGGAGGTCATGTCAAACTTTCAGCTATTATTTAAAATTAAAAAATGTTTTGGTGTAAATCGTTTAAGAAACCAATGAAAAATAAAAGCATTATTTTATTCTATTCACACAGTAATTTTAAATTGTAATATTTCACAACAGACCTATTCTATTACATTTTTATCAAACAAATGCAGCCTTGGTAAGAGACTTCTTTAAAAAAAGAAAAAATATAAAATCATACAAAAACTGAACTTCAGAAGGCCAGTGTATATTAATGTGCTTCTAACTTTGAGAGGACAACTAATAAAAAATAATTTTAAATAATTTAAAAAAAAAAAATACAAACAAATCTAAACTTTTAACCTAAACTTTTCATGTTGACCCCTGGTTTGTCCACTTTATTTTCACTATCTTAACAAAACAATACAGCAAGAAACTGATTGTGTGTAGCAAGAAAAAGGATATTCTCTGAACTGGTCAATCTGTGCCTTGATATGATCTTCACAGACCACTCTGAGTTGTTTATAAAGCTTAGCAGATATCTTATGGGAGCACAGGTTTTCAACAGCCTGAAAAGACAAATGGGGGGAAAAAATGACATTAGATTCCATATTTAATATTACCAAAATTTTATAACAAATAAAAAACAGCCTACCTGATAGAGCTCCTCTAGATTGTATTTAATTGAAGTGCTGTTCTGTATGGCCTCTACTGCCTCCTTCAGCTTCTGCCAGGTCTCATTTGTGTAATTCTCTGGTAATTTGGGTTTTTCTAATAAAGTATTCAAAAGATAAGGGTGTGAACCAACAGTTAGACTGCATAAGAAACAAAAAACACATTAGTGTATCACTTAAGTGTAGGTTTAGATTTTGTTTACATGAGAGATGTACCTTCATAAACAAATGCAACTGACATAAAGTCAATTTTTAAGAGCATACAGATACAAATCTGGTCTTATTCGTGACAGTAGCACTTGCATAAGATGAGTTGTTTAGCACTGTATTAGTTGTACTGTTGACAAAATTGTTTACTTTGAATATATATTAAAACAAATAATTAACTTTCATTAATAATGTTTTAAAATATTCAACACGATTGCTTAGTTTCAAAATAATAATCACTGAGACTACATGTAAAGATTTAAATGACTTATGTTGATCATTGGTATTGACTACTACAGAAAACATTTTGGACATCCCTCAGTTTGAAAAAGAAAAAAAAGTTATTACAGTTGTTCCAATGGTTTAGAAAACCTTAAAGCAGAAACAAAACACACACACTAATATATATATATATATATATATATATATATATATATATATATATATATATATATATATATATATATATATGTGTGTGTGTGTGTGTGTGTGTGTGTGTGTGTGTGTGTGTGTGTGTGTGTGTGTGTGTGTGTGTGTGTGCATTTTTAATTTATAAGGCAATCGTTGATGTTTACTTTTGCATTTGGTCGTGGCTGGACTGGGCATCATTTCATTGCAACACAGATGCGTTTGGTTAAAGCTCGTGAAGTTTAAAACAGACTTCACCTACCTTTAAAGTTCTTGATAACAAGTTTCTTCGCAGCACCGGGTTTACTGTTGGAGAAGGTGGCAGAGCCCGCAGACTTTGTCAGTCCGTTCGCATGATGTCCAACACCTCCAGCCAGGAACACATTTCTCGCTTTTGAACACGATTCGGCAGGGTTACACGACTCCTCGGCCATCTTCACATCCAGTCCGATCAAATCTAGCGGGTCCTCGAACCTCAACTTCTTCTGGATGTGCTGCTGCTGTGAACTGGAAGAGCAGGATGTTGTGGATGAGGAGTTACAAATGGCTTTAGGAGACGAAGATATTGAATCAATGTCTTCCTTCTCGGAACTGTTAATTTTCCTCTTCTTAGAAGACGTTAAGCTACTGTCGTTGTGAACATCAGAAGCTGCCGGTTTGGGCTCTTGGGCTGGCGGTGGGGGATTAGGGGAAGGTAAACCTGTTGGAAACATGAAAAAAGAAATACTAAATCAAATCGCTAATCTACTAATGCTACGATCCCGGGTGTGGACGCTTTATATTCCTCGGTCTCGCCGGGGAAAAGTGCAACCTCGCGGCTCCGTGTGTGAATAAGGAAAAAAAGAGGATAAAATGAGAAGTGCAGCCCCACTTGGACCCTTCTCTGCTCTTGTTATTGCCAACAGAGGAAAGATGGTTGAATACTGCTTCCTCTCGTTCGAGCACACACTCCGGCGCGCTCCACAAAGTCCGTTGGATTGCAAACCGCTTTTCGCCGAGGGCTGTTTGCGTTAAAGCATTCTACTGAACGCGGTATTTCCGCTCGGGAGTTAACGTTAGGCTAGTATTTTCGGTTTGAGGAAAAGTCTGCGGGAAAATAGTAACTTTTCTAAGAGGCGACGCTGACCCGCCGGAAGTACTTTAGACCGTTTCTGTGCGCAGCTGCTGTGTTGAGGCGCGTTGGTTAAGCGCGAGGCCTGACGTTTCCGATCCTCCACCAGGGGGTGCCAATACATAATGCGCAGTCCAGTCCCAAAACTCTCAAAAACACTAGCCTAATATTTCTCTCAATACTCTCTTAAATTAAATTACACTCAAATTTGTGCATTAAATACATCAAACTAAACTTTCAATATCATTACTTTTTTATGGTTAACTATATAATGAAGGATTATGTTTTTTTACTAAAGAGTTTAAATTTGTCCTGAAGTGTCAGGGCAATTTGTCATAATACCAAATGTTTCTAAGTAATTTGATTAATTAATTACCATTTCTGTTATTGTTTGCTTTTGTAGGTAAACTGGATTTTTGCTGCCTTATGAGTTGCTTTGTGTTTTCATTTTGTTTTCATTTTTTTCATTTCGATGAAAAAATGTGTATAACATACTGTATAATGTTCCCACTATGGGTCACGAATGGTCAACATTTGTGTTACAGGCCTGCTGTTTTTACCAGAGTAGGGTGACCCTATTTTGATTACCGAAAACCAGGACACTCGGTCCGGCAATGATACTCGAAGTTTACTCAAACATTCCTTATTCATTTCAATACATTTAAAGTATGCCCCCTCTGTATGGATAGAAAATTCTTATATTAGGGCCAGGACAGGAGTTGAAAACAGGACGTTTGGTCACCCTATACCAGAGGGTTAAAAAATACCCCTAACCATAAAATATTCACTGCAAAAAAAATTAGAAAAAAATGACATTATATCCTAAGAAATTCCAAGTGGCATGAGGACTTTACTAAAATGTCACACATATGAAAGATAATAAAGCAAGAATTACATAGGCTAAATGTCAACTAAAAAAAAAAAACTATAAAAATAAAATATGCTTTAAACCTATCAGTCTATGTGAGGAAAAGCAGTTACGTGGATATTTGTTTTTGTATTGATTAAAAATGTCTATGATAATATTTATATTTATAATATGTTGTAATATATTTATATTTATAATATAATATGTATAATGTAATTAGGACATATCTATTTTTCATAACATTACAATCTACTTTCACACAGCACACACACAAATGTTTTTTTTTTGTGTGTATGTTACTGTTTACTATCCATTGTCTGCTTATTACTTGCGCTCTGATACAAGAATAACACATTTCTGATTTATTAATTACAACTCGTGTCTGATTTATTAATTACACACAGGTTTGGCAAATCAACAGTATTCGTAAGCTCGACGTAAGGCACAGGAGGATGAGGAGGAGGAGAGTGTAGTCCTGTCATATGACTTATATGAGCGCAGGTTTGAGGCTGAACTCACAGTGCTGCTGAACCGGGTCACACTCGGTCCGGGCGTCGTTTACTGTCTGTTTGCTCTGAGGAACCATCCACCCATCGCAATGGCTGTCCGCGGTTGTGTGACTCTGCTCTTTTTTCTGCTGAGTGGTACGTACGACGGTGTTGTTGATTGCTTTAAATCAGACAGTGTCACATTACAAAAGCAGATATTGAAGTTTATTTTTGAGAGGTTTACGCAGGCCCACAGTAGCGCGACAGCCTGTTAGCATTAGCATTAGCGTGAATTCTTACCTACGCCAGTAGACGCGCGTTAGACAATCGGAATGACTGTCAGCTTGTGGGGTAGATATTTTACAGTCTCTGTCTGGTTTTAAATACACTTATACTGTACAAAATTGTAAATAAATTACATGAATCGTTTTTAATAAATACCCTGAGCATTACCGTGCAACTTCTGTTTGCCTGCGATTGTTAGCATATTTGGATTTAAAACCACAAACAGCTCAAATATGTTTAGGTATCGTTGAATATGTTTTATAATTGATAAAATATCACAACTCCTGGCCGTGTCTCAACCAAGTCGCTGCCTGTAAACAAAGACCGACACCCTGGACGCAAAAATTTATTTTTGATGTCCAGAAATGATGTTTAGGTTTGCACGTCACTAATTTTTCAGACAGGCGGGTTAAAGCAAAAAAAATACTTTGGCAATTAAACCATGTTCAGTTTAAATTAAGGCAATAACGCCGTAGATCCGTCATTTGACACCTTTAACTTTACAAGCATGTGATCCTGAAGTGCTTGTTCAGTGCATTTCTCTGCCACACTGTTCATAATCATGTGATGGGTTTGTGTGTGACGTACCAGATACTCCCTTGGCTAAAAAATGTGCCAGGTTAATGATTTTATCAAACTACAGAATGAGACTGAACTACACTCAGTGCCCATGATCTTAAAGCTGGAATATGTTACACACATTTTAAGTATGTACAGATCTGGTCTTGATTTCACAGATGGGGTTTAGATTAAGCCTGGATTAGGCCTTGGTTCAATTAGGACTTTGCACTGGCCAGCTTTGTAAATGGTTACAGCAGTGGTTCTCAAACCTGTCCTCGTGACCCCTCACCACTGCATATTTGTATACGTCTCCCTCATCATCAGATCATTAGTTAGAGACTGCAAGACTTGAACTGGGTGTGTCTGAGGGAGACATACAAAATGTGTAGTGGTGAGGGGTCCCCCAGGACGGGTTTGGGAACCACTGGGTCTCATAGACAAGCTAGGGATCATACACCAGCATACATGATCGCTGACGCTGCGTTTAAAAACCAATACCAAAACAGGATGCCAAAAGAGTAGTGTCTGAATACATGGTATTTGAAAAACTGTAGGATGACCTTCTGCTACTTCCAACCAGATTCTGAAGTGTTGCAGGCAGGTGACACTGGTAGGTCATGTGACAGTAACATGACTGGTGTAGTATGTCCAAATTTCATTATAGAGCGTACTTTCACTGCAGCGACGTTAATTCCAATGAAGTACCTACTCGCAGTATATGATTTTGTGCACGGCGACTGTTTAAGAATCCCCTCACAATATCTAACGTGTCTGATATGCTCTGACTGTATGGAATCATAGTTTGTAGCTAAAAAAAAAGTCTGTGCCCATCACACGCAACATGCTTTTTATTGACGTCTGATCTCTTGACTGCCCAAAAACTGCAGATCAGTGCAAAAATCAGTTCAAAAGCTGTTTTGTGCATTTCAGCCTGAAGTCAATTGTCTTGGACTATAGCAGATAAAATGTAATCTTCTGGACAGTTGGTTTGCTCTCAGGAAGTCAGGAAGCTTTTGGAATGTGCTTGGATTGCTGTTTTTATTTCCTTATGCATAGAGGTGGTTGAAAGGCTGTGGGTATGCTTGTTTTTTGTCTTTTACTTTTGGTATAATAAACAAAAAAACAATAGTCTTGTATTTTGCAGGGTTTCTTAAACAAAAAGCTTAAGTTGATTTGCGTTTAAAGGGCATGTTTGTGTATTCCCAGGGTCAATTGGGGAAACTCCCACAATGATGTGCAGTATGAGGAAATAAGTGAATTAATCTGGTTCTGCTTTCACCCTCCACAGGTATTGTGCATGCTGATGAGCTGCTACCTGCAACAGTTGAGTCCAGTACAAGCACACTCCCCCTAGACATGCAGACTACTATAGCTACCACTCCTGCCAGTGTGACTCCAGAAGTTCCAGCTCCCACAAACAGTACGACTAATTCTACCACAGGTCCTACAACTACCACACACAACAGTACAGCTAATTCTACCACAGGTCCTGCAACTACCACACAAACCAGTACGACTAATTCTACCACAGAAAGCAGTACGACTAACTCGACCACATGGCCTCCAACTACCATACCTCACAACACAACAAATTCTACTACCGAAGCACCAACTACCACACACCCAAATGCTACAACAGTCCCGACTCCTCCCCCAACCCCTCCTCCTGTACCCAACCCAACTGTTGGAAACTACAGCATCAAGTCGGACAACACCTCAGTCTGTCTGTTGGCAAAGATGGGCCTTCAGTTCAGCTTCAAGATAAGTGGGGTATGTAAGAAATTGTATGTATAGAGGAATGCAAATTTGTTTTAATAAACTCACTCCACTGCAAATCTTATTTTCTTCTTACTGTTTAGAATGCCAGCATTCAGACTCTTAATCTTGACCCGAATCCCAATGTAACGGAAGTGAGTGGAACCTGCGGAGGTGGTGGAAATGACTCTTCTCTTGTACTGAAGTCCAAGGAAATCACCGTTCATTTTGTCTTCACAAATGTAAGTCTTTAAAAGAAGCAAGTAAAATATAGGATTCCACTGAGTCAGAAGGGAGGTAATTGGGTTGGGTTGTTTTTGTCATCTGACTAACTTGCTCTTGTGGCAGGACTTAAAGTCCCACTGCAGTCAACTTCATCACTTAAAACTAATCTTTAATAATCAAAATGACCTTAAGCATTCGTCATATGAAAGTAATTTCTTTCATACCTTAAAGTGGCCTGAATTTAACTTTCCATATTCATAGTTCCACATACACTAAATGAAGGTGTAAAGTAGTCTCCGCCTCCACTCAGTAACACTAGCTTGGACTACATGATCCACTGTCAACTTCACTGTAGTAAATGGTGCACAATGGCAAGTGGAAGTATTGGTTTATTTCAGGAGGTGGGAATTATACAGGGCTGTCTGTGTTGATGTATCAGAATGATGCTTTTTATGCCTCGCTCTCTAAAAGGTTGGACGCAAAGATCATTAGACTTATTAGCCTCTAGCTTGTGTGATTCACACTCCACCATTTTTAGAAATAGGGCTTGTTCAACTTCTTTTCTACTTTCCTGTTTGTGGTCAAATGCATTTGTCTCAGTGCATGCATTGTTTTAGTTTGGCAGGGTTGCCGCTAGCTTAGCTTAGCATAATGAATGGAATACTATGTTGCCAGTTAGCATGTCCTGAGTAAAAGTGATCCAAAAAAAAAAAAAGACAACATGCACTGACACACATTTAGACACACATTTATTTGCCCACATATCTAAATGAAAGAAATTGAACAAGCCCTATTTCTAAAAACAGTGGAGTGTTCCTTAGAACACAGAACATAGAACGTAGTTGTATGACTAGCTTAGATCATTACAAATCAATCACAGAACAAAATCCTTGAGTGACAATAACATTGATTTTTATTCAGCTGTAAGATTTAAATGTACATGTATCTTCAGGAGTCTCTTGGGGATTGTGGCTAGAGAGCTCCCAGCCGTGAATAAAACATTATTCCTGCAATGATTAACTCTGTAGTTGCGCCTGGTATGAAAGCCCTGGTGCTCAAAATGTTTTGAGTTGGTGATAGTAGCTTTTTTGACGGGATGCTGTCACCATACTTTGGGAAAATATTGTATTGTAAGTGTTCTCGGGAAAGAATTATCTTCAGACACTATAGTACATTTTTATTTGATTAACAACTGGGAGTTGTTTGAATTGTAAACACTTGAACGTCCCCACAGGGTATTAAGTATTGTATGCTGTGTTGATTTTTCTTAATCAAGTTTTTGCACCTCTTCTTACACCTCAGTGAGAATTGGGTTTAGGAATGGGATTGGGTTAGACCTTCTAGCATGCTTAATGCAAAATCTTACGTTTTCGTAATTCATACTAAATTGCCAATTCAATGCCAGTTACATTCTCATGATATCATGTTACTATTTGTTTTTACAGGTTTCACAGAAGTTCCGTCTGCATTCTTTGATGTTCTCAGTTGATCTTGGAAATGGTAAGATTTAATGTGAAAAACCTTTTGTGTGTGTGGTGCTTGGGGATAAACCAATAAATAGCCAATGTCAAAATTTTATACTATTTTTGTCTAATAAAATTTAATGCAACACTAAAATAAGTAGTTTTAATGGCTTGTGAATTTAGGCATCACTTAGTATGAACTGTTTTTAGTTTTTTTTATTCAATAGATTAGTTTAAACATTATCATTAAATTGGTGTTTTCACTCAAATTTGTATGCTAATTTCCACTGTCTTGACAATAAAATGTATCCAATCTCGACCAATACAGAAATTCTCAATTATCAGCCATAACCAATGATGCCAATATATTGTGCATCCTTAAAGGTGCTGCATCTCTTCTCATGTAATCATATGTCCTCTGATTGGTGTGACCTCAACAGGGAGCATTTTCAGGGACTCCAATAATAATCTGTCTCTGTGGGAGGCATCTCTTGGGAGCTCATACATGTGCAGAAAAGAGCAAAGTTACAACATCACTGACAAGCTTGCCGTCAACACGTTTGAGCTACAAGTGCAGCCCTTCGCGGTCAAGAAGAACGCATTTGGCACAGGTATGTATTTGTGTGCGTTTGTGTCGCTAAAAAAATGAGGCTGAGATAATTAGCACATCATTGGTATAATACAGCATGCATGTAATGCATAACTGGACTGTCATTTAGTGCTGTAATTTATCAGATACTTTTCTACTCCCACTACGGCTCTGTTTCAATGAGCATTGCTTTTCAGAGTGACTTGTGACCACTGGAAAACTAAAGCAGTTCTGTGTCACATTTACTAGTGTGAAAACTGCACGCATGCACAGCTAAATCTGATAAACATGGTTTCCTGTGATCATATCAAAATGAATGTGACTAGCTACTAGAAAACCAATAGTAAGAAGGATGTATAATTATGCAAAAATAACATGACAAACGCACAAAGATGAATGACAGAGGTGTGAATTTTTGCCAAATCAATCCTGATAGATCTGAATACAAGTTACGTTTTTAGGTTTACTGTGAGCAATAATGGTTATTAAATAATAGTATAATATAATATAAAACTATTTAGTAAAAAATATGTATATTTTCATTTTTTTTCTTCCTGAGACTCAGCCAGTACTCCAGTTTTCAATGTCACATGGTCCTTCAAAAAACATTCAATCTCATTCTTGGCCAGCAAATCAGTATAAGAGTTCCATGATACCTTTTTAGATAAGATCATTCAAGATGAATATTACGAACTGGGAAAAATCTGATAATTACATTGCACAGAATCTTTTATTAAACACAAGTCAACATTTCTCTGGAACTGTAAATTGGTCAGAGATTGAAATAAACTGATTTACTTTCTAATAACACATTTGATTGTACAACTGAGGTCTTAAATCAGACACTTGATCTGGTAATACTGGTAATTTCTTCATGTCTGAAGTGTTATGAGAATATCTGCAGGTATTAATGAGAAGATGGCAGCTTCATCTTATGTTCATTCATGTTCTCTTTGTCTGCAGCCCATGAATGTTCAATGGATGACACCAGCCTCTTAATCCCAATCATTGTTGGTGCGGCTCTGGCCGGTTTGATTTTCATTGTTGTGATTGCATACGTGATTGGTCGACGAAGGACCTATGTTGGATATCAGACATTGTAATGCAACGAAATCAAAGAATCAAATTCTGATTGTTTAAAGGGACAAACAAGCCTGTTCCTGGACCATTGTAAATATTGTGGGTTTTTGTGCAATCTCAATTGGCAACTGACTCAAAATGTTTAGTCCTTTTTTATAATTAATCCACTGGCCCTTAAACTGCAACACATTACAATCTGAAGATGCAGTGGCACTCCAGGACCAGAGCTCCCTATTGTGAATTAATGTGTGTGCATTACCCCCCCCCCCCCCCCCTCTCTCTTTTTTCCCCCTTCTTTTTTTTTGTGTTGTGAAGTAAGTGCATGGTTTTTTTTTTTTTTTTTTTTTTGCTTGAATCCTAACTTTTTTTTCTTCTTTTTTTGCATGAAATGCAAATTAGTGCTACAGTCATAGTACCATGCTATTTAAAATATTCATATCCAAGAACAGCATAGTTTCATAGGTCAATTTAAAGCATTTCATTTCTCCATATCAGACCTTGCACTTGCTTCTCTTAGACATTCCTTTCATTTAGTTTGATTTGCAATTAATTGATTTGGCTAATTTATGCCCATCATTACTGTATCCACAGCTTTAAACTGAAGTGTTTTATTCACCTTGCAGCATTTTGGTGAAATATTAAAAGTAGTTCCCGAGACAACAGGTTGTTACTTTGCACTATAGTGACTGGACAGCTCACATTTATGGAGATCATGTGCTTTAGCAATATATTAGTCATCCTGTATTCTAAACAGCTGTGTGGGAGATTGATACACTTAGAAAACATCTAAACACCTGAAACGAGAACATTCAAGCATTTGTTTACGACAAGCATTTTCAGACTGCAAACCATTGTAATAATAAAAGCTTGATGTGTGAGTGATGCTTGGTAAAGCTTTTACATAAAACAAGGAAATGGTAACTGGCATTTAAATGCTGTTACTAAATCGTTTTGCTAATGTTTAGTAACACCCCTTCCCCTTTTTTTCTTTTTGTGTTTAAAAAGGGACAATGAATTATAAATCAAATATCTTGTCAAATACTCTTTGATAATTGAGTTATTTACAGCTTTAGCCTAAAAGATGCACGCTGCTCTTTGCTAGTACAACTGTGAATTGCATTTGCTGCAATATTTTGCACCTGCTTTGAACCCACTTTGGTAGTGGCTGTGGATAAGGTTTGTTTTCAGTTGCTTTTTCTTATGTCTTATCACATATGGCTTTAGGTTTCAGCTCCCCCTTCAGTTCCTGTGACATGTTTCACTCTTTAATGCACTATTCTAATTTAGTCTATGCAGCACCGGCACAATCTTGAGTAAATGTATTTCACTATAGTCAGGATAAATTTAACCTTTAAAACTGGTTACTTGTGATGTTGGTGCCTTGCTTGAAATTACATTTGCTTGCCATCCAACCGCTTGTATCAATAATTGTTTTTAAACAAAATGACTCTCTATTTTTGTTTTCCTGATCATACTTTTGTGACCGTTTTCTGCTAGCAGACTTGTAAAAAGGGATTCTTTATCTGACTGCCCTAAAATTTGATGTTTCATGAGGTTTTGTTTTGCAATGGAAATGGCTGTTTTAATTTGGCTTTTAGCTGCAATAAATGGAGAGAGACCATTGTGTATACACTAAGACTGGTGTGGGCCATCTTTTCACCCTTTAACAACTATCATGCAAATGTCAAAGATTATGAATCAGGTGTAGTTTAAAACCATGGCTGCTTTTTTTTTTTTTCTTCCCTCATTCATTCTTTTTATTTTCAGCTAAGGATTGCACAGCAGATGAGCCTGATAACTTCATTGTTCCTATAGCGGTGGGAGTTGCCCTGGCTGTCCTCGTTGTTATTGTCTTACTGGCCTATCTGATTGGAAGAAAGAGAAGTCAAACCTCTGGCTATGAGCAATTTGATTCATAGTAATAATATAAGAATATGTAAAGTGTGTTGGTGAATCTTGCAGTACTTCAGAAATCAGTTATTTCAGTTTGTGCACATTCAAATTTATTTTTTCACATTTTAGATTAAATTGTGTTGTCTTGCCAATACATTTGGTAATGATTAATAAGGTAGGCCTTTATGGCACATAATACAACACTATTCTGCATTGGTCTGACTGAATTGTTAGTTCTGTTGTGAATAAACTCATTTGGGTGCCTAGAAGTATGTTTTTTCCATAGTTACTCACCACCACTCTCTCTCTCCTCTTTTTCTCCCAGCGGAGGAATGCTTTCTGGATTCTGATTTGAGTTTTCTCGTGCCCATTGCTGTGGGTGTGGCTCTCAGCTTCCTAATCATCCTAGTGCTTATCTCTTACCTGATTGGCCGGCGGAAGAGTCGCACTGGTTACCAGTCTGTATAACAACCCAAGCTGCTGCCATCTTGCCTCTAACCCCGGCTTGTTCTTTACCATTTATTTGCTGCTCCTCCTCTCTTCTGGTCCTGTTGGCTTTCTCTTTTCCCTGCAAACTGCTCGACTCCTAACTTGCCGGCGGCGCTAACCACTGATGACACCTCAGTTTCTAATGTGTTTGATTGCTCTAATCACTTCCTGTGTTTGATTTGAAACGTTCTATGAATGATGTGGTATATTTCTGCTTAATCACACTCAAAGCAATGTCAACAGGCATGATTCAGTTGTTTAGTGTAACAAGCACAGGCTGTTTAAATTACCTGGCATTGTGCTGTTAAATGCATGACGAAAAACTTTTGATGCATTTTCTTGCTCTAAGGATGCTCAGTTCTGGTCGCTGTGACTTATATTCATGTGAACTTATGAATGAATGATGCAATATTAGAATTAGGAATCCCATTGAATGTAAATCCTCAATTAGTTCTGTAATTGTACTCTTGCGGAAATTGTTTCTTGCTGAAATTAAGGGGGGAAGTATCCTGGCACATTTTCTTAATCAGCAGAGCTAATGATAAGTCACACTCTTGCACTTAGCACATTGTATTATAAAGGGACACTCTCTTTTTGTGTGTGTGACATTTACCAGCATTGGAAGGAGTTTTTTTTTTTTTCTTTTCTTTTTTTTGACTCATTAGGTCCCTCTCAGGGAATGTTGGAATTGTGACAATAGGCCTGTTAGGTTTGTGAAGACTTTAGTTTGTCATTTGGGAATTTAGTTTGTCATTTCTCTGGACACATGGATATGTACAAAATACACAATTTCTAAGACCAAAGCTACAGTTTCCAGTGCGTTTTCAGCCCATTTCCTGCTCAGCATAGTGAAAATGTGTCCAGACCATTTCATGTATATAAATGTATTTAATTTTAAAAAACGGTTTTGGTCATTCTTTCCTGCCCAAAGGATTTGGTGGTCAAAACAAACACAATTAAACACTAAATATCACTGTACTACAGCGTGCCTTTCCGTTGCATTTCTTTGTTCCTTTTCTATAAGACCTATATCTGTCAGGTTATGAATGTTGGTTTTAAGTTTCAGAATGGAAAACTTTTCAATAAAATAGCTTCTTTTCTCTTCTTTTTCTTTTTTCAGTTTACTTAATCTCTTTTTCTCTTTGTTGCTCTTTGACTTTATGAAATCAGCACTTCTCAAAATGTGTTTGGCCTGATGTTAAAAGAAATTCCCAAAATTGAAAATTCGCCATATATATTCACCCTCAAGCCATTCTAGGTGTATATGACATTTCAAACATAGTACTATTGGAGTTATATTTAAAAATGCCCTGGCTCTTCCAAGCTTTATAATGGGTGTCCATAAAAGTACAGTCTTGTTCAAAATAATAGCAGTACAATGTGACTAACCAGAATAATCAAGGTTTTTAGTATATTTTTTTTATTGCTACGTGGCAAACAAGTTACCAGTAGGTCCAGTAGATTCTCAGAAAACAAATGAGACCCAGCATTCATGATATGCACACTCTTAAGGGTGTGCAATTGGGCAATTAGTTGAATTAGTTGAAAGGGGTGTGTTAAAAAAAATAGCAGTGTGGCATTCAATCACTGAGGTCATCAATTTTGTGAAGAAACAGGTTTGAATCAGGTGGCCCCTATTTAAAGGTTAGTCATAAGTTTCGGCAAGTTTTTTGAGATCATGCGTCCCCTTTGACGTTAATGGGGGCGGAATTTCCTTGTATGGGCCTTACGGACAATTCTACCGGAAGCGCGTGAGAGAGAGAGAGGGAGAGAGCGAAAGCAACAGGCTATGCCCATCAAAGCACTGGCTTGTAGGATGCTGGACAGGTGATGTGCACATAACAATGTCACCAAAAAAGTGCGTTTTTGGTTTCCAGACCAAGACAGTCCTGCACAGATTCCCCCAAAACCCCGCTTTAAGGCAACAGTGGATGGAATTTGCTTTTCCGGATCAGCAACTGAGTTGCGCGAATGTTTATATCTGTTCCCTGCATTTCGGTGCCGACTGTTTCATAAACAAGGCCCAGCTCGACGCCGGATTTTCCCGATCGCCTAATGCTGAATGATGGAGCAGTCCCAATGTTAGAACCGCAGGCGGTGAGTGAGACTGCTTCAAATGTCTGTGTTATTGCCAATGCTCATCAAGTAGCCCAAACATGATCACGTATAGTTAATTGATCAATGGAGCATACGATGTGTAGTGCGTGTACATTTGTTTAGCTGGCCACTATATGTGTAACTTTATGTTTGTGTATTGTAAAAGCACTCCAAACAACAATACACAAAGAGGGGGGAAATATGTTAAACTAAAAAAGGGCGCTTCTTCATTCAAATGCGCTACTAACTTAACCTGCCGTGCAAAACCAGTCCGCTTACTGTCTAACGTTACACAAACCACGCGTAAACACACAAACACACGTGCACAACTGCACTTCCCACACGTACACCTTCAAAGACAAAAATACGACGATATAATTCAAGTATAAATATGTAAATAACACAAGCCGCTAAGCATATTATATAGTTAGTGTATAACTTGTACCACATAGAGACGTCCTGCTCTAGTCGTTTTTGCTGCTGCTCCTGTTCAACTGCAGCCTCTGGGTCTGATTCCGGATCATAGATGTATGGCTGTATCTGATTAAAAGCCATATTTTTATTTTGAATAAAGTTTTTTTCCCGCTGTTAGGGATGACACAGCTTTACGACGCACTCGACTCAACACAATAGCAGCAGCGAGCACACGTCATTATTTAGCTCCGCTCACACGACACGCCCCCACCTGCTCGGCTTTTTTCGGAAAGACTCGGAACAGCGCATCTTTCTTATATAAATATAAAAAAAATAAAGACTTTTCAGAGATATGCAGGATGCAATGCTACTCTATAGGTACTCAAGATTGACATGACACTGACTGAAACTGTGTGTTTCACCCCCCCTTTAAGGATGAAGCCAACACTTGTTGAACATGCATTTGAAAGCTGAGGAAAATGGGTCGTTCAAGACATTGTTCAGAAGAACAGCGTACTTTGATTAAAAAGTTGATTAGAGAGGGGAAAACCTATAAAGAGGTGCAAAAAATGATAGGCTGTTCAGCTAAAATGATCTCCAATGCCTTAAAATGGAGAGCAAAACCAGAGAGACGTGGAAGAAAACGGAAGACAACCATCAAATGGATAGAAGAATAACCAAACTGGCAAAGGCTCAGCCAATGATCACCTCCAGGAGGATCAAAGACAGTCTGGAGTTACCTGTAAGTACTGTGACAGTTAGAAGACGTCTGTGTGAAGCTAATCTATTTTCAAGAATCCCCCGCAAAGTCCCTCTGTTAAAAAAAAGGCATGTGCAGAAGAGGTTACAATTTGCCAAAGAACACATCAACTGGCCTAAAGAGAAATGGAGGAACATTTTGTGGACTGATGAGAGTAAAATTGTTCTTTTTGGGTCCAAGGGCCACAGGCAGTTTGTGAGACGACCCCCAAACTCTGAATTCAAGCCATAGTACACAGTGAAGACAGTGAAGCATGGAGGTGCAAGCATCATGATATGGGCATGTTTCTCCTACTATGGTGTTGGGCCTATTTATCGCATACCAGGGATCATGGATCAGTTTGCATATGTTAAAATACTTGAAGAGGTCATGTTGCCCTTGCTGAAGAGGACATGCCCTTGAAACGGTTGTTTCAACAAGACAATGACCCAAAACACACTAGTAAACGGGCAAAGTCTTGGTTCCAAACCAACAAAATTAATGTTATAGAGTGGCCAGCCCAATCTCCAGACCTTAATCCAATTGAGAACTTGTGGGGTGATATCAAAAATGCTGTTTCTGAAGCAAAACCAAGAAATGTGAATGAATTGTGGAATGTTGTTAAAGAATCATGGAGTGGAATAACAGCTGAGAGGTGCCACAAGTTGGTTGACTCCATGCCACACAGATGTCAAGCAGTTTTAAAAAACTGTGGTCATACAACTAAATATTAGTTTAGTGATTCACAGGATTGCTAAATCCCAGAAAGAAAAAAAATGTTTGTACAAAATAGTTTTGAGTTTGTACAGTCAAAGGTAGACACTGCTATTTTTTTGAACACACCCCTTTCAACTAATTGCCCAATTGCACAGCCTTAAGAGCGTGCATATCATGAATGCTGGGTCTCATTTGTTTTCTGACAATCTACTGAACCTACTGGTAACTTGTTTGCCACGTAGCAATAAAAAATATACTAAAAACCTTGACTATTCTGGTTAGTCACATTGTACTGCTATTATTTTGAACAAGACTGTACATCTATCCATCATAAGTGCTCCACAATATCCATAAAACTTTACAAACTGTAAACTTCCACTAACTGTCGTATGCGTGTTCATGAGACTGCCGTTCCAATCAATCAATCAACTTTATTTATATAGCGCTTTTACAATCATGATTGTGTCAAAGCAGCTTCAGTGTCAAAAAGGACAATATTGCAACAAAATTTGATTTGGCTGTACAGTCATTCTGGAGAAAAGTGATGTTATCAGCTTATTTTAATTTATCATATAGCGACAATGTTGGCAGATCTGTATTATAGTTTATAGAATTAATTAAAACTTAGTTCATAAATTCAATTTGTATAATTTGTTGAATAACTGATCATAATTTTAGTGTCCCCAACTGAGTAAGCCAAACCAAAGGCGACAGTGGCAAGGAACCAAAACCATCAGGGCATGATGGAGAAAAATATGGAGAAACCAGACTCATTCGGGGTTCCAGTTGTCCTCTGGCCTTCCAGCGTGAGTTATGGTGATGAACACAGAAGCGCAGAGGATGGAGCAAAACAACTTGGTTCATCCTACACTTGAACGCACATACAAGAGTTAGCGGAAATTAGAGCTTACAGCTTGTAGAGTTGTAAATATATGGATATTTTTATGCAAACACATCGCTTTACCTCCGAAGGGCTTTGTTAACCCCACAGAGCTGTGGAGCACTTTTTAATGAGAAGAGCATCTATCCAATTCACTTCCATTATAAAGCTATAGAGCCAGGACGTTGTTTTTTTTAAATATATAATTCAAATTGTATTCATCTAAAAGAAGAATGTCACACATCTAGGTTCACTTGAGGGGGAGTAAATCATGGACTAATTTTCATTTTTAGGTGAACCATCACTTTAAGGAACTGTAGTTTTACACGGTTCTCATGACTTTTACAGTCATTACCTCCTGACTTCCCCTGGTGGACTTCGATCAGCAGTGTTGCTATAAAAGTTACTGATGTCATAAATTATGCTTCTCTTACTGGAATACTAGAATCATCTCCTCTTTGACCTGCATATTATAGTAAGAACTGTTTATAGATGCATATGAGTATAGTGCTGACGTTTTTCTGTTCATGCGATTTATGGAGTTACATTGTCATTTATCCTACAAAAGCACACATGCAATTTATATAAGAGGCGTCATTTACAAAACACCACTGATACTACTTCTAAAGAGAATGGAAAACTGAGCAGAAAGATTTGATTCCGTTAATTCTCGTCCATCTTTATTGTTTATGCTAGAACATGAGTGCGTTTAAAAACATGAGCTGGAAAATCTTTGTCAGCCAGTGGATATTTCATTGTATTTACTGTATAACAAAGATGTGCAGTTACCAAATTCCATCTCAATATTACATTGCTTTTACCATGTCAATATATTCAAATACAATTAATAAATAATACTGTTGAAATCCTTCTTACAGGTAACTGAGCAGATATTTTCACTCAGAGATGAATTATGTGAAATTATGTTTTTAAGAAGTGTTGGTTGCATGCTCGACAAAATAAAGATCAACTTGTATTTAATTATGAAGCTCTGAAAATTATGGAATGGGATTTCTGTCCCACAATTCAGTAAATACATTTGCCTCTGGAATCAAAATTTAGTATCCAAAAAATAAAAGAAAAAAATTTAGTCCAAAAATGTACAATCAATTATTAATTCTAAACCACATCTGATTGTTATTCCATTAAATGAGCAAGTAGAAGGATAATGTTAAGTTGTTTTCTGCCTTTTTTTCATCTGGGGGGGAATTTATTGGAGACAGTGACTTAACGGAGAAAAACATAAAAATAAAAAATAAATTGTTTTAATGTGTTATATACACATCTGAATTACCAAAATAACTGATCGAAAAGGTTTAATACATGTTAATTCTACAATCTACACAGATCTAGAGCATTGGTTTGCCTACGTCTCACTGTAGACTGTTTGAGTGATTATGCCTCAATAGCTATGGCGACCTACGTATTCGGACATCTTTCCATATATTCATTTTATCCAATAATGAAATCCAGGCAGGTGTGAGTCTCTAGTGGCTGGGTACTGTATGTTACGTTACTGAATGTGATCTATAAATCTCAGTCTTTGCTTACTGGGAAATCCCTTGTTTGAAGAAGTAGTGTAGCAACACAGCTCTAACACGAATAGCACAGTGGCTGCCGGAGGCGTAATCAGAGGGCTAATGGGTAAAGACAGCACCCAGTGTGCTATTTCATTCATTATAACATACTCTGAGAATTTGAATTTCAATTTCTCTAGGTCTACTGCGAACCTACGCACCCACTTGTAAAGTAAAAGACACGCTACCCAGGAAACGGTCAGTTGGTGAATCGTTGATGATGCCCTTGCCGTTTAGTTTGCATTGAACATGTAGTTGGGTGTCAGACTGGACTCCAGAAAAGCGCACCGCCACCAATGGGGAAGAGTAGTTTACCTGTTTGCAGAAATGGTGAAAAATGCTATGAAATGTTTTTAAATTATAACGAATTCTGAGATGTGAAATAGGATCACTTACATGTCTCAGTTTCCCATAATAGGGATAGTACTGCAAGTCGAAGATATTTCGTGGAAAGAACTCGACTTCTCCGAGGCCTTCAGTTGACCCTTTCTAGAAAAACATTAGAGAACATCCACAATTGTTACTTCACAATGACAAATGCTGCAAAGAAATTGGGTTATGTAATACATTGGTGTATTGTATATTTATTGTATAACTAATTATACAGTATAGATGGACTATGATGGTCATTATTTATTACCTTTACTCCACATGTAACGTTTACTGGAGTGCCTTGACCAGGCAGATACCCGAGAATCTGTCAGAAAACAGTCAAGCGTTTTACATACAACTTAACTAGCCACTGAGATTGGACTGATCATATTATAAACTGCAGGATATGTTCATTTAGTCATTGCTTATATTAACCACAAGATGGCACTAGAGCTTCAGATATTTAGTCTGTTTTTAGGAGAGAGTGGGGGGTGGGGGAAGGAATTCTGCAAAAAAAATATTTTTTTAATAGTATGCTCCACACTATTATAACCTCACCCGATTCATTTTGACAATGATGCAGGGTTTTCCCTTCGAGTATCCGAAATCTTTGTCCTGCATGCCGGAGCATTCGCCCAGCGAAGATCTCTTGAATTGACATGCCTTGCGCTCGGCACTCTCCTCTAAGTCATCCTGCATGAAATACGTATTTCCTTTGCATGGAATGTTCCGCCTATCCTGCACTTTATCCTCATAGGCTGGATATGGCCATGGCGGGAAACCGTAATAAAAGACATGGAAGAGAAAAAAGACAGAGAGAGAGAACATAAATTAACTAAACAATGGCTGTCGCCCAGCCTGGCCTCTACAACTTACAGGCAAGCACAAAAAGTGGGGCCCTGGCAGCACTGAGCAGTTACACTGAGTGCATAAAAGGGTTTCCCTCCTTGTCAGTATTTCTATAGACAGCGGGACTTGTTAAACAGCGTGCTGGAGCTATTTGAATCCGTGCCTGCTGAACAGAAAACGTAACTTCTCTATTAAAGTGTGTAAAACCAAACTCAACAACCACAGTTGTTCAACTAGTTCTCTCATGCAGGTCTTACGTTTCAAATGGGCTTCCAGTGCTCTCGCATACTTCTTCCAGGATTTTTGGTCAGAGGCGTTGAAGGCAATCTCAAACCCATGAGCTACATCTACATGAGGTGACATTGTCATACCTGCCAGGAGACAGAGAAGATTATGAACCTTAAGAATGATCGTATTGAGCTTCTGTATTAGAATTTTCTTTATGTACTTATATAATAATGTAATTTAGTATAATAATGATTAAAATACTTTTTTATTTCTAATCATCATTTAAAATGTATATATGCTTTTTGAAAGTTCATAAAGTAAAATGCTGATTTTTCCAACCTGGTGGCATCACCCTGTCATTGTAGGTGGGAGCATATGGACTTATAGACCACATCAGGCAACACATACAACCAGCAAACATAGCCGCGAGGAAAATGTATAATGCTGAGTAGAAGAGCAGAATAAGACCTGAAAAAAGGATAGAAAAAAGACATGAATAAAGCAAGATTTCATTGAGGAACCCCCTTGAAAAAAAAAAACTGATTCACATATCAAAGAATTGGCATTAATAGAATGTGTGATCAGGATAACACATTTTGTTAAAACAGAATTTCTTTCTATCAATTGAAAACTAAACTTTTTCATTTGTTAGTAGTCCTTTTTGTGATCCAAGATAAGACACTAAAGTCAATGTAACTGAAAGCTGAAAAAAAAAAAAAAAAAAAACGAGTGCAACCATTGTCCTTTAATTTTCAATTAAGACTCCATTAACAGCTGATAAAATGGGACATGTCGTCAAACGAAATGGCTTTTGCTGCGCAGACAATTTTGCAGGGACTAGCTGCCACAAAGGCCTTTCTGTTTGAGCTTAGTGAAAATTCTCCCAGCTGTCCTTTCACTCAGGAACACAGTGAACCTCCGGTTGCCATCATAGTGACGGTCTTTTGCAGCCATACAGAGCCACGGCCAGCTCCAAGGAGCCCCATCACCCCATTCTGGCATTGTGAGGCCTCTGCACTCTCCTTTCATGGGACACGCATCACAGCGCTCCAGCAGCCCCTCCCCTGCCCTAAGGAAGACTACGGCTGTTTATTTAATCCACCTCAAGCACATTCCCCATCATATCATGGCCATGTAAAGCGTGGAGATGTTGCATTACGTCTGCACTTAATACGAATGCATTGCTGCACTGACATTTTCCTCTGCTATCCCCAAGAAACTTTCATATTGCTGTTTAAAGTACTCGTCCCAATGGGAATTTGCTGCGTTGCTAAGCAACGGGACGTTTAGCGGCAGCAATTGGCCACTCTGTCATCATCGGACTTCTTCAGGAAATGCTCGCTGCCAAAAAAGTTCTGAGCTCGGACACAAAAAAAAAAAACACTACAAGTTAAATTGTGCCGTAGATCTGAGAGCGTGTTGGGGGATATCTGGAGGTCAAGGGGGCTTTGGGAAAGAGGGAGAGGAAAGCACGGTAGGGGTAAATGGAATGTGATCCCAGGCCAGCAAAGGGACTGTGACATTCGCTCTCCCACTGAGGACCATTCCCCAGGCAGTCTGTTTTTGTCAAGATGTCTCTAAGCTATCTGTGCACCTAAGTAAACAGTAATTTTGGACATGCACACACACATGCACACACATTGACAGCGTGTACACGCACACACACACTTGACTAAGCGAGCAGAAGCACAATTCGTTCCCTCTTCATCCCCGCAACTCATTCTCACTACAAATAACTCCACTAAAAATGGAAAATAATGAGCGAAAACAATAAGCAATGGTCTCACTTGCCTTTGCTTCTACGGCGAGACTGAACTTCACTAATTGAGGACTTTGTTTACAGTCCAAGTACAATTTAGATGCACTCCCTCACCCACAGACAAATCCCCTTTGTTTTGCCATTAAAACTGTTATCTCACGGTGTACATTCAAATATAATTTTGTCTTGTTACTCACTCCAGCTCTTCCCCGAGCGGCCCATAAACTCCTTAGTTTCTGCGTTCCACAGGTAAGTCTTTAGGTCGTCGATTTTCTCATGCAGCGTCCTCTTGGGCTTTGGCTTGGGCTTCCATTTCTCAAAGTTAAGGTCATCCTGCTCCAGAGGCTGATGTTCTACCAGTCCTTCCTGTTCCACTTCCATGGCCTCAGCTAGTTCGTGTTTATGAAGTGATCCTGCACGCTAAAGACAACATGGAAAGTTAAAAAAAATAGCATTCACAAATATGTTTCTTAATTTACATAGTGCAAGTAGTGTAAAAAAGTATCCTGCAACAAGCATTAAACACTTAACAACTCACTTTAATATGGATAATATTGTCTGATGCTCAGATATTTATCTTCAAACAGTTATAAGCAAGTGTAGGATCTCATTCAGTGTGAATGAAAGAAGTTTCAGAATCCCATTGATCTATGAGAGGCAGAAGAGGACCCACACACTCGCTGACCCATGTTGGGAGATCTAACCTCTCACAGCTGCACAAGATCGGCAGGGTCAATCTTCAGCCAGATGTTACACACTCATTCTCAATATCAGGAGACATTAAATACACTTTAAAAATACTTCTGCAACATTTATTAATCTAGGTTGATGTTAATTTCTACATAGAGAATTCTTTCAAAATTATTGCATTGTGAACAAACATGAAATAGGCTATTTAATATGTAATTGAGTCAAACCGCACACATTAGGTTACATCAACAATAGTCATTTTTAACAGTTCAGATGGAAACAGTTTCTTAAGGTACCGGAGGTATTTCAAATGCCTCTACTACAACCAACACGTTTAATTATAAGCCAATAAAGATGAATAATTACCAATGTTAGTTTACCTAAATAATGATGAGCAGGTGAAACGCTTTGGTGATACTCCTTCTGTACCAGTAATGAATTAAAAATGAATGTAAAAAATGATACAAAACATTTGACCTAGGCTAGCTACTGGTTTAAAAAGTGTATCCACTATTATGTTTACTTTATCTCATAGGCTATAGAGCACTAATCCAGCAAGACATGGTCATTACAATGCCCTCATCCCTAATAAAAAAGTAACCACATTACTCCGGTGCATTGTGGTTATGGTCACTTGCCAGTTTTGAAACTTTGTCGTCCAGGAGCAGGTCCTCCGCCCCTCCCGCGGTAGAGTCGCGCTCCATGACCTCTCACTGAAGAATAAAGGTACTTGTTAAACCAATCACATATACGAGCGGTCCAAGCGATTTACTGAGAGATTTCAGTCCACGAATCAAGTCTGCAGCAGTTCAAGGAAGTCAAATACTGTGTCAAATAAATGTTCAATCTCTCTTCTTCTTTTTCTTCTTTTAAAGTGAAGATGAGAAGATAATATTTCGATGTCTTCAGGAAAGAAATGGGGGGAAAGGAAAATCTCAATGCTCAAACTGCCCCCCGAAATAATGTCTTGATGAAGGCACTGCGGGATGTCTTCAAGTTCACTGTATGCTGACTGAACACACGTTAATTCTGCTCAAGAACTGCTCGTGAATTTCATTGAGTTTTTCCCCCTTACAACGGATGTCGGGTGCGGAGGAGCTTCTTGTTAGGAGTCGAGCATCATAGTGAATGGAGTTGAGCTGAAGAGGGAAAGTGGGGGTGGGATAAAAAGTGGAGTTCTTTTGGCAACAGCTTCGTTTGGTGTTGTGTGGAATTCTGCACACGCACACCACATAGGCTCATGGTCTGCTGAAACAAGCTCCATGCAAAGACCCACAGCTTTATACATTTCTGCTCTGATCTGCATTTGCCGTTGTCAATCACTAAGTAGCCTACTGCATCAGCAACTAGCTACATTAGAACAGCAAGTTTAAGTATGCAGGACACTTCACTAAACAATCCCCATTGACTGTTAAACTGGAGAGGGTATGGCTATTCTCGCGCATTACATAATGCGTTCAGGAGACACGCAAAATTGTGAAATATAGGCCCTCTTTGGTCTGTGTTGGCGTCAAAAGCGCAGCAAATTCATAAAGTTGTCATCAAGTTCAATATTTGTACACAGATCACGTTGAGCTCCCTAAACCCGCTGATTTTTTTAAACCTGAAAAGAACTCGCGTCATGGAAAATTCGGTCTTGTCTGGTTCTTTCTGCTTCTTTGGTGGAGAGCAGGTCATTCAAAGAAAGACCATCAAGGACTGAAACGAGCAAATGCAATAATTTACTTTGTGACAAAACTAGGCTGGAAGAACACCGATTATGTTATAGCCTGTCGTCGCGTTTAATTCCTAGTTAGCCATGATTGCTTGCGTGCTTGTGTAAAAAAAAGGTGATCGAGCATATTAGACTAACTTCCAGTCAATATAATTTAGGCTACTTACCGGTAAACACAACCCTATATAGAGTTTACAGGCTAACTCTGGGTAGTAGCAATTAAGCAAAACGCACAAAAAAAAAAAAAAAAAAACACACACAAAAAAAACGGAAATTTCACATTTTTTGAACTCTGCATCTCAGTAGATTAATCGTTTGTTTGTGCATCATATGAGCCTGAGTGAGCCGGCTAAACAAAAATGCAGACCTGCAAATAATCCGGGAATTGTTTTAATATTGAGGGAAATTAGCCTAGGCCTAGCCTACTATGAAACCCATCTGAAACGTTATTAATATTAGGCTAATATTAATATTAATAGTAGCCTAGGCCTAGTAGTAGGCTAGTATTATTAGTATTATTTAGCCTACTTTTTGTGTTTGTTCAAAAGACCAGTTGATGGCGCACTTTCATTACTTTGATATTTCTGGTTCAGGAGACATAAATAGTCGAGAAAGCAAAATTATAATTCTCTATATAGCTATGCTAAGGCATTTTCATGTAGCTATTCAGTCTGTTATTTTGCACGCATACAGGTGAAACATTATTCAGTTATGTAGCGATTTCCTCTACACTGCTGAAACTACATAGTCTACAAATTCCACATTTTGTCGTTTTTTGGAGATTTTTGGAGTCCTTAATCTCCTTTCTAATTTAATTTAGGCCTGTAGGCTATATTAGGCTAATAAAACTCATTGAATTTTATTTAATGTATTGCTTTAGACCACTACCACTCGTTTGATTTTAATCTATTTATTTATTTTTACAGCTTTTTCCAGACTTTTTCACGGACCGCCTCTCTTGCGACCTGCGGGGGACCCCAGTTTGAAAACCCGTGTGATAATGTTGTGATAGATTTACTGTTAGAGGGTTGAAATTATCATTTCTTTGTTTAATGACAGTTATCACCACATAGCCTATATGTTGTTGTTGTTGTTTTATTAGAGATTTTGAGAAGAAAGATCTAGCTGTAGTAATGTTTATTGTAAATGCAGATTATATGCTATTTACGTTCCAAATGCCAAACATCTGAATCTATTTTGAACTAGTTATCTTAAACGGACTGTTTGAAAGAACCGAATCAAAACGAGTCGCACTTTCAATCGTCCTGCTATGTTGACTAGAACAGCTATGGGTTCTGCCTCGCGCATGCGCAGTGCTGTTCTCCGTGCGGCGTTCTGCTGATGGGATGAGGGCAGGCGGATTCATGAACAACAGACCCAGATGCTGATGAGAGAAGAGCGGCTAGGGCGACGCGTGGTGTTAGAGAATGCCACGGCAAGAAAAGAGTTTCCTGTCATTAACGCTGAGGGAAGGCATCACTGTCTCATTGACTGCGTTCTTTGTTTTTGACTTGGAGTCATAACTGCGGCTAATGCTGCAAATCCTGACGTTACAATGCCAGCGGGGCTGAATGCGCAAGGCAGCGGTATACCTATCTCTGATGCGATGGGTAAGTACAAGGTCAATGGCATTCACTGCGCCTACAGTCTTGCGAAACACAATTTACGCTTGTATTTACATTTAAATGCGATTAGCTACGTTTATTCATAGTAATTATAATAACAGGCTTGCAGCACAGAGAAATAAGCGTCCCGTAACCTACATTGTGTACGTGTGTCCCCAACGAATGTCGTTAGAACATTTATCTATAGGCTAATATTAATGAAAATACACAAACATTTGTGGACTATTATGTTATTTGCATGCGACTTGTAAAGTTAATTTGTATTTTGTTTAGTGACAGAAAACCCTCATATTACAACACATAGTACCAACATTAATCTGGGTTTCTGGGTTGTGGCAGAGCCTTTGCAGCTAATGGTACTATCGACATGATTGTTTTGTTTGCATTACCCCAAATCAAACGTGCCTAAAATAAAACAATGATAACAAAATGTTGCCCAAGGGATGGGTGTGTTGTGCTGTGGCAGCTTCCAAATCCGTTGTCTTTTACAGGATCGTTTAAGAGAAGGAAAAGAAAGTCCATCATAGTTACAGTAATGCTCCTAATTGTCTCCATACTCATCCTGGTCTTTGGTCTGGCCGCTACCACCAGGACACAAAACATCACTGTTGGTGGCTACTATCCAGGAGTCATTGTAAGTATGTTTCTAATGTTCATAGTCATGTGCTGAACAGACTGCAAACCATTATCTTGGTCTATAAATGAGTTTGTGATGTAAAGCACTGTGGGGAGGAAAAGGCCTCATGTTTAATTATTTTCCGCTTGGCCCACCATTATGGTGACCGGTGGCCATTACCTCATTACTGTAAGATTGAACTGAGTGATCCAGTCATCCATTCATTGTTCAACCGCAAGTATCATTATGTTCAACACTCTTGGAGAAACATGCAAGCTTAAATAATAATCCAGAACGTTTTGTACAAGTAACAGGTGTTTTCCTGGTATTCTGCAGGGACTGACTGTTTTGAAATACTATATGCAAGTGACATGGCCAGACTGCGTAAATAGCTTTCAACTTGGCCATTGATCACACCATAAAATAAACCATAGTGCTTGAAGAAAGACAAAAGGCTTTGTGGCAATGGGATATTGTATGTGGGATTGTAATTGAGTGAGGTCATCTACCTTTAAGACTATGACATAGGTTTATATTTTATGTAGACTTGCATCATGATAGAGTTTCCCCCTGTGATATTTTCAGCTCGGCTTCGGGTCCTTTTTGGGAATCATTGGCGCCCATTTGATAGAGAATAAGAGGCAGATGGTAAGGAGTCTTTCATTACACTGCTCATATTGGATTCTGTGCTTGTGCATTCTGTCATCCAATTGACTTTTTTAACCAAATGCCCGCACAAACAAACACATTTCCAAGAATCAACTGCTTGTTTTTAGTCATGTCATAATGGCAGAAAGGGCTCACAGGTTCGAGCTCGAATAGCAGGGCATGTTGCAGGCCTTGTGGTGAGAAGCACCCAGAAATAGCTCAGTGTAAGGGGAGTGGGATGGATGTCCATGCAGGAATGTTCAGAAGCCATTGCAGTGCAGAGGGAATAGGAGGTGGCACAATCCAAATAAAGAATGCATGAGGATGGCATGGCTGGCCAGATCATAGACACACAGGAACAATTATTGCTGGGAGAGCGCAGAATAAACACTTCACCCTTATAGTGGACGTGGTTAGAGCATATAGTCCAGAAGTCTGGGAATTAGACAATCTTTTTTTTTTTACTTGGAGATAAACAATGTTTCATTTTTGAACAATGTAAAAACAAGAAAGAAGAGTTGACATTTCGGCACTATATTTAGGTCACTAATCAAATAAGCAAATTTGTAAAATTGAGCATGTCATATCATTTTCTACAGGCAGTCAGATGTTCTTGTTTCTGTTAAAGCACAAGATGCTCTTTGGATCATTTTCAAATCATGCTGAACATAATCATCAGAGTGTATGCTGCTTTAGTGCTGCTGTCATTAAAGCAAAAGGGAGACAAACCAAATACTAAGACTTTTCACTCCTACTGTTACAATGGTAACATAAATTGTATTAATAAAATATAAATCATCTCTGGTCACCAAGTCTCATGCTCACCAAAGCTGAATTTATTTGATAAACAATACAGCAGATTAAAATTGTGCAGTGTTTTTACAATTTAAAATAGTGGTTTTCTGTTTCATTACATTTTAAAATATAATCTATCTATTCCTTTGGTGGCAAAACTGAATTTTCAGCAGCAATTTATTTGAAACTGAAATCTTTGTAACATTATAATATAGTCTCTACTGTCACTTTTTATTAATTAAACACATTCTTGTTAAATAAACGCTTTAATTTCTTAAAAATATATATTAATTATGTTTGTTGTTAATGGTGGTGGTGTGTGTGTGTGTGTGTGTGTGTGTGTGTGTGTGTGTGGGGGAGGGGGGTTCTAGGAAAGAAATTCATTATTTTGCGATGGATTTATTTAGATTAGGTTATATCAAGTATAACAGATCAGATATGGGCAAATAAATGTGTTTTTGTTGTCCTGTATTATACAAAGCCATAAGATAGATGCCTCTGTAAAGTGCTTTAGAATAAAGGCCGAATGGCGTGACTAAATAGCTGGTTGTGAAAAGGCAGAGAAATAAGTAAAGTTAAGTGGCACTAAGGAAGAATCCTATCAGACCACACTATCTCCATGTCCCATTATAGACACATCTACAAGATCTTAGTAGTAGTGCCCAGGTGTGAATGCACGTGCATTGAGCTACTACAGCAGGAGAATAGGTTGACATTGCTGTTCTGCTTACAGCTGGTGGCCTCCATTGTCTTTATCAGCTTTGGTGTGGTGGCAGCCTTCTGTTGTGCTATAGTGGATGGTGTTTTTGCTGCAAGACATATAGTAAGTCCTTCCACTCCATTTTATTGTAAATGCATTGTAGTGAAAGCATTGTCATGACATACTGCTGTTGTTGTTTTAAAGGACCTCAGACCTGTATATGCTGGCCGATGTGAATATTACTCAAGTGGGACTGCTTTTGATTTAGATGTGAGTCGCCAACCTGAGAGAAGTGCTTTCACCAACTTACAAGCCTCGGAATTTGAGGGTTATGTACTAGTATAGTGGGATCCCATTTAGAAAACACATCTGTCTTGCAGGTCCACTGTCAAACTGCGTCTCGGGTCTCCTGTAACCTGCGCGTGAAGAGCAACACCTGCTACTGCTGCGACCTTTACAACTGTGGCAAGTATGTGTGTGTGAGCGAGTCCCATTTGGATATATTCCTCCTAGAATATTTTCTGCGAACAGGCCGATCTGAAAGAGAAAAAAACGAACAACAACAACTATGCTTTGTTTGACCTTGGTTAATTTCTGGTTTATATTTGCTTGTATGGTGTGTGCTTCTATCCCTGAAATTCAGCTCTGTTCGAAAGAACGTTTGTGTTTATTTATGTTTCAGAGAGCATCCTCTTATGGGACTTCAGAATAAAGATGTTTTGAAAAAATTTAGGAAATCCTCCATGATTTGGAAGTAGGTCTTTCCACTTTTAGCCCCTCAATGACATTGACAGCCCATTATTTGTTGTTCTTAAACTACTAAGTGTGGCTGCATACGGTGGCTGTACTTGATGTACAGTTACTTTACTGATGAAATGAAAGGAACTAAGATTAAGCGTTCCTGTTTCACAGGTGAGGAGAGACAGCAATAATTTAGGTTTACGTGTAAAGAGTCTTTGATGACAGTGAGCTTAAATAAGGATATTGGATATATTTATCCATTTCATGCTCTTCTTAAGAGTGATGTGCACTGGTATGTAGATGGTTTTATTCTATTATTTTGCACGAATCGCTGTTCTGTCATGCTTTACCTCTTTTGTTGCTCTGCCTGTCACCACTATATGTCTTATTTCTTTTATGAATTTCTTGCTATAATATGTTTCTTCTCCTCATCATCTCAGTCGAGTGGAATTGCGAGGAGGGTACCACGAGTACACAGAGGTGCGGAGCTGCCAGGATGTTGTCCACCTTTACCACCTTCTGTGGTCTGCTACCATTCTCAACATTGTAGCTCTGTTCCTGGGCATCATCACCGCCGCAGTGCTGGGGGGCTTCAAGGATATGGTGAGATTGAAATGCAGTGCAAACTACTTTTATACACTATATGGACAAAAGTAATGGAACACAACTATTACTTATTGAATTCAGATTTTTTTTAATCAGACCATTGCCGCTGGTGGATGAAATGTCCGTTTGCATGGCTAGGTGCGCTGCTGCAGTTCAATGAAATTTTACCCCTGCTAGATATTCCACAGCCAACTGTAAAGATTTTTAGAAAGTGGAACCGTTCAGCAACTCAGCCACTAAGCGGAAGACCACATAAAGTCCCAGAACAGGGTTACCGAGTTCTAAACTGCATGGTGCATAAAAGTCGCCAGGTGATTCCATAGCTGAAGAGTTCCAAACTTCCACTGGCATTTAAAGGTGCCCTAGAATGAGTTGAAACAATATGTTAATTGTTCTCTGATATCTACATAGAGGGTATGTGGCTTATTTAAGGGCAAAAATTGTCCAGATACAGTTTTACAGGTCCATCTACAACCCTAGAAATTGTCTCTAGGATGTAATGGTCTGTTTTTGCCGTATTTGGAAGGGTCATGAATATTAATGTTTGGCTCTGCTCTGATTGGCTTTTTTCAGCAGCTCACACAAGTTCAGTTGTTCAGCAAAGCGGCTCATGAGTCCTGACAGAACACAGATCGACTGAATGACACTTTAAGCAGAACATCTCAAATGGAGATTGCTAAAGTGCAGCCTACTTGTTTATTGGTGTTTTCAGATCATCTTGCGTGTATATGGTTGCCAGATTACACGTTTAGGTAAAACACCTGATAGTATGTGTTCTTTTTACAGAAAAGCTCTGATTGTGGGATTTAAATTACTGAAATCTGGCAACTGCAATCACAAACGCTCCTGCAATGCCCACACACACACACACACACACACATTTTAGACTCGTCTTTTTTCGTCAACGATATTGCATGTTTATACAACGATAGTCACAATGTAGGCTACACAGTGACTGTGATGTACTCTTAATACAAGCATGCAAAAACATCATACTTCTGTTCTCAAAAATATTAATATATATTTTTTACAAAATGAATAGAAGCCTTGTCAAATGACTTTCATTTTAACTTATATGGTGGAGAAGGTGACGTTAGCTAGAAGGATCGAGTGAGCGATCTGTAAGCAACTAAACTAATGTAGTATGACATACGGATCTACGGTTGTATTTTGTAATACAAAATAATATTAACCTTTGTCATTAGACACACTATTTAGTTTTGTATGGTACTTGGAGTTTCCTATTGTTACTGTACTAGCATCTTGCGTCATCTAGACAATGCTGTCTCTTTAAGAAACTTTCAATTTAATCAGAAATTGTTTAAACAGTCAATATGTGGATAAATTATTTACTGCTTGCAGGAATAGTTGTAATTTCCACTTTCTTCAGTTTAAGACGCTGAGCGAAGCTTGCTTGAAATGGGCCGTACAAACAAACGATTTTGAATTCAACTTTTGCGGTATGCGATTATAATAAACATGTTTGCGTTATGTTGAGATTCACTTATTTTTCCATGGTGTTTTTCATGCACAAGATTTACATAAAATGTAGGAGGCAATGGTGTTTGAGACTCACAGTATGTGATTGTCCATGTACTGAACTCTTATTATTTCCCTATGGCAAGGTTAATTCAATTTTTTATTCTAGGGCACCTTTAATATCTGTACAAAAACTTTGTTACGGGAGCTTTGTAGAATGGTTTTCCATGGCCGAGAAGCTGCATGCAAGCCTCACATCACCAACTGCAATGCCAAGTGTCAGATGAAGTGGTATAAAGCACGCCGCCACTGGACTGCAGTGGAAACATGTTCTGTGTAGTGACTAATAATGCTTGTTTGACAGTCTGATGGCGAGCGAGTCTGGCAGATTCCAGGAGAAGGCTATCTGCCTGACTGCGTTGTGCCAAGTTGCCAACTGTAAAGATTTGTGGAGGAGGGATAATGGTATGAGTTTTTTTTTCAGGGGTTGGACTAGGCCGCTTACTTCCACGGAAGACAAATCTTATTGATTTAGCATACCAAGACATTTTGGACAATGCTATGCTTCCAGCTTTGTGGGAACAGTTTGGGGAAGTCCCTTTATGCCTCAGCATGACTGTGCGAGTGCACAAAGCAAGGTCCATAAAGACATCACAAAAACCTTTGGGATGAATTGAAATGGAGGCCTTCTTTTGCGCATAAATGTACTTAGCGGACAGACTTCTGAGGCAGTGGAACGGTTTAATGATCTACAGCAAAATAAAGCAAGTTTAGGGTAGAACTAAACACATATTAAATTACTACAGCATTAATTTCTCGCTAGAAATGACATCCGAAGTGGAAATGTTGGATCCAAAATGTAAAATACACACAAAATATATGTTTAGTAACCGCAACTTTCAGACACATTCTTTTTGCTTCTGCTCAACTGTCACCGAATGGAACGCACAGGATTGTGGGATATCAAAGGCAGTGAAGGATACATTTATGCTGCCTTCAAAAACGGATCAGATGAAGGTATCTCAGGAGGAAGGAAGTAAAGCTAGCATTGGATTTGGACTTGCCTTGATGCCTTCCTGCCTTGAAATGTGACCTCCGGAGGCAACATTTTCCAGGTTTCAGACACAGCCCTGGAGTACCACCAGCCCTGCACATTTTGTATGCACATGTGTCCCTCATCTATCACACCTGATTCAGCTCATTAGTAGAAACTGCAAGACCTGAAATGGATAGGTAAGATATAGGGAGACAAACAAAATCTGCAAGGCTGAAAACACCTGATAATCTTGTGGAAAACCCAAAAGAATGCAAGTTGATATAGCTGCAAAGGGGGAACTTACTAATGTCTGTGTATTTAAAATACATTTAATACCTTTTGTTCCTGTTGGTGTATTGGTCAGGTGTCCCAATACCTTTGTCCATGTAGTATACATGCATTTTGTATGATTTCTGAGAACCGGTGATATTCATTGAGTCTGTTTTTTAAAGATGCCTACAGCTGCACCAGATTCTTGTGAGCCAGAACCTCTCCCTATTCCCCCACCGACAGAGACTCCTGGCCCCACCACCTCCAACAACTCTTTTTACAACACTGCCCCCTGCTTACCTCCATACACTGCCTATGACCTTCAGGTAATCGCATTCACTTTCAGCTATCAGCCCATGTTATGTTGCATGCTTTAGAGCAGTGATTTGTTTTTTTTTAAATGTATGCAAATAAACAATGTATATAATATTTATAAAAGGATAAAAATGTATAATTTTCTGTTCATATCCGAAACACAAATTAAGATATTTTAAATGTAATCTGAGATTTCTGTCCCTCCATTGACATTCCACACAACTACCACTTTGTCGCTTCAAAAAATGTATGAAGAGATTGCAAAACAAATTCATATGAATTGAGCAGTTTAGTCCAAGTTTTCATTTAATTTAGGCTTTTATGTTTATCATAATTTATTTTAATTATTTTATTTCAGCTAACATTTATTTTATTTTAAGTAATGCCATTTGTAATGGTTTTAGCCTGACTAAGAGCCTTAAAGATTATAATTTATATGTTTTGAGTGTGTATGCTATGAACATGCTTGTGTCTTTACAGGGTGCCAGCTTGTTTCCTGACTCTTCAGGTCTGTCTGATGATTCCCAGTCTGGAGCCAGTCACATGTGGCCAAATATGATCCCACCTCGTTATTCTCCTCCTTATTACCCACCTGATGAGAAGCCCCCACCATACAGCCCCTAAGGGACCGGTCCGAGAAAGACATTTTCCTGGATTTGGTTATTTTTTTGGATATTAGTGTACCACATCATTGAACAATCATTGTTCTTGAATGAACAACCTTTGCAGAAGAGGCTCACCTGTGTGGCAGGTTAAGTATAAAGAGACTACAACATTAACCACAGGCACTCATCACCATAAAGCAAATGTAATATGCAACGTTAAAACCCTACAAGATTCGCTCAAGTCAACAAACCTGATGTGTAAAATGTTCATGCTATAGTTTCAATCCAAGAGGACTCTTAACTAGCCTGACTATGAGATCAAGACTGTTCACAGATAAGCCTTAAAATGTGTGTCCGCCTCTGGTACAGCTACACCTGGTTCACCGCCTTTTCCTGTAATAGGTAACCTCTGTGGGTCTCCTACTTGTGATTCCTCTGCGTAACTCCATAATGTGAACTTCTCCCTTCCAAAGTGGCACAAAGTGTTTTGCGTCGCATCTGCTTCCTCAGCACGAGGATGAGTCTAATATCTTATCTTGCAATTGATTTGCACTTTATTGTCTTCAGAATTTACTGTATTCACACAGTTCTACGTAATTACTTGAGTTATTTGTAACTGTTTCAGGCAGCTAGATTGTAAAGAAGTGTACATATTTTTAGGCTGAATCTTACTTTTTGTCCTGAGTGCTTTAATAGGATCAAAGATCTAACCTGTAATATGTGGTGTTTCTTTTGCATTACGTCAACCACACAATCATGTCACGAATTCAAACAATCTTTTGTGACAAAAATATAATTAGCTTGATAAAAAGTAATAAGCTCTTACAAGAATGAGAGGACTTTCAAAACCTGTACATCTCACATTCATCTGCCATTTTGCTTTGCCGTTGTTTCGGTCTAGAAATGACAGGACTAACCGAATGTAAAAAAGACTAACCGTTATATAAATTAACATTAATTTAAACATGTTATATGTTCAGTACAGAAAGTGTTTCCACGTTGCAAATATGATATCAGTGTGTGTGTGTGTGTGTGCGCGCGCAATGCAGTACATGCTGTACATAAACCAACAATCAAACCGTCTTCTCATAACTGAGTCTTAAGACTTGTAGTATTCATGTTTGTGTTCACTATGAGTGTCAAGTGTATACACTGTACTTTATGTGCTCGATTTATATCAAGAAAATTGTCCTTTTTTCTGAAGTGAGTAGAGATATTACAAGAAACTCAACAATTTTATGACTTCCTGATTGATGTTTAAGTGCAACTGGTGATTTTACTACAGCCACATGCTATAAAGTAAGATCTTAGCTCAATTGTTCATTTTTGACCATGTTCATGTTACCTGAAAGTATTGTTTACCTTTGATGTTGAAATCTTATAATGAAAGACTGGTAGTTCAGCTCAGTACTGTTAAATATAAAATGTATAGCTGGAATTGTTTTTTTGTTTTGTTTTTTGCTTCTTATCACACATGCATTTGCAAATATGGTCCACCGGCATTTGGCCATTGAATCCATTTGACCTGCATCATGAACTGGTGTGTTATAATATGATTGTTGACAAGATCCACTCTGATATATTAGAGAGGCAGGAATGCTCATGTCAATGACTGGTGGTTATCATACTGGAAAATAGTATCATACCTATCACTTTCATGATGCTCTTGGAAATAAAAGAAATAAATGTGTATGTTCTTCAAAGTTTTATTTCATTCTATATCGCACTAAGACCTAAATAAATAGTTTCCAAAAGGGAAGAAACTGTTAAAATGAAGGTCTTTAGTACTATTATGTACATGATAATGGTGTTAGAACACTAGTTCTGACTGAAGGAATCTCATTGTATTCACAGATTCTTCACACAGCCCACTAAGCTAATTAATTATAAAACTATGCTGAAAAAATAATTGTAAAAATGATATACATGTATATACAAAATATTAAACAGAAAAAGAGAGGTCCTTTGTATTACCCACATTACGCTTTGATTACCCTGGACATTACAGTATCTTGTTTCTCTAGACATGCCCCGACGAGGGATGAATATTTCTCTTCAGGTCCCAAATGTTCATAATGTTATATAAATAAACAACCTCAAAACATAATTAATGGACAGATGACATAAACATTTCAAATATTTACTCCATCTGTCTTGGACTGCTGACACCGAAAACTATAAATACAAATATTTAAACCATTTCTTACTGCAGGACTGGTCTA
Source organism: Pseudorasbora parva (assembly GCF_024679245.1). NCBI lineage: Eukaryota > Metazoa > Chordata > Actinopteri > Cypriniformes > Gobionidae > Pseudorasbora > Pseudorasbora parva. Next base: position 25,741,876 of record NC_090182.1, read on the forward strand.
TCTAGCGCCAAACAATGATTAAAAAGTACAATAATAAGCCGACAAGAAAATTCATATAATGTTAGCGTCTCTTGCAAATGAAACTGAAAGGAATAATTGGTTATAATTTATTTTAAGGTGACATAGTTACATTGTACTTATTACTCAAATAAGTACAGAGAAATATTATTAACTACATGAACTTCCTATAGAGTTAGGGTTTGGTTAAGGTTAGGTACGTGTAATTATGCATAATTTACTGTTATTACTATAGTAAGCACATGTAGTAACGTGTTACTACGTCACCTTAAAATAAAGTGTTACTGAATAATTTAGTATGATGATTTCACTCTTACATTTAATTTTGGAATTAGCACTTATGTAACACTCCCAAAAAGCATTTACACATTAAAGTTACACAATTGTAAGAATAACTGTAATAAATTGCAACAGTATGTACTTGAGCCCAACTTATTACTTCCAACATGGTTGTACTGTCCAGAACATAAAAAGGAACAGAAAATATTAAAAGTCAGCTCTACACAGATCTAATGTAGCTGTACATAAAATATGTGTTATCTACTTTGTCTTATTATCTGATGAAGCATTATAACGATTCAATAATGGACTGTGAAACTGAACTTGTTATAACTTGTTCTAAATATACAATAAAGCACCTTGAAACTATTTTCAGTTGATGAATACTAGAGTTGAGTTTTCAATCAAATGGTCCAGAGAACTAAGATCACCTGCGCCTTCAATTCAAACACGAACAAATGAACAAGGCACCTGAGCCAGAGGAGTGAACAAGCATGCTCAGTACGTCTCTGGTATAACAAACTCAAATTCGTTCGTGGTTTCTGCATTTATTTGGTCGACAGGCCGTGGTCCTGGTCGAACGTGAGCCATCGGCCTGTTTTGTGCTTCGGATTCTACAAAGATGTCATCCCAGCTCAGAGGTTTGCCATGGCTAGATGGTGGCTCGTTGGTAAAGTGCTCTTTGTCGGAGTTTACATGTTGGACAGTCCCATCTTCATTGATCACCGGAATCCCCCCCGACTCCTCAGACACAAAGGAATACGGTTTGAACTGCAATGTTTTGCAAGGCAGCAGACGATACAGGTTGTTGCAAGAGTCATCTTTCTCTTTCCTTCCCGAAGGATCTTGGTTGTGCATTTGCTTGCAGTGGGTGGACAAAATCTGATAATTGAGAAACATTTCATTGCACAGTAAACACTGGTACCGTCTTTCGCCTGTGTGCGTGATTTCATGTTTGGTTCTGTACTCGGCCAGGGCAAAAACCTTGCTGCAGTAATGGCATGGATACTTCCGTTCCCACGAGTGAGTGTTAAAGTGCCGCCTGAGGCTTGTCAGGCACACATAGGGACGCTTGCACACAATGCACACGTAAAAGGTCTTTCCATCCATGATGAGTTCATAGTGATCCTCCTGCTCCAGCTTTGATTTTTTCTTTCTTTGAGGTGAAGTATTGGTCATGTTGGGAGAATCTTGTGGCATTTGCGATTTTCTACCGGGAGCCATTCCCTCCCCAGCATCCTCTTTTACTGGAACGATGTCGTAGGTGTTTTCGCCAATATTGGCATATACTTTACAGCCCGGCGATAGCGAATCGATTTCCGAAGCTTTGTCTAACGTTATCGTCTTTTTTGTAGACACTGCTGGGACTATGTTTATTGCAGGCATTGGTCCGTTATTGGTGCTATATGTCGGCCTTACATCCGATAGTCTGATTTTCCCAGGATGATCGGATGAGAGCTCTAGAAGGACCTTTTTCTTTTGGACACCAAGTATTTCGTTGTTGTCTAGAGGCAGTGAGGTGCTGTGAGGATCTGAAGGGAGGCTGTTCACACAAGATGGGGTTGTGGGCTCACTGTGTGAGCTCGTTTTTGCTGGTGAAGTGAGAATACTGATACTGGTTTCTGGGTTTGAGAGGAGCACGACATCTGGTTGGGGCTCAAGGTTACTTTGAAGAGATGTGTTCCTTTCAGAAGGAAGCTTGTCGTTACCTACTTGGGCTGTTGAATCTTTAGAGGCAATACTTTCCTCGTTTGTGACTTTTTGTTTTTTAGCCTCTGGTCCTCCTTCTGTGTTATTAACATCTGATATCTTGGTCTTCTGAGCTTGCGGAGCCTCTGATTTTGAGACAAAAAGGACATCATCATCTGAATCTATTTCCTTTTCTGTATTACCACCTGCCATGTTGAACTCTTCAGCAGATAGTGAGAAAGTCTCAGTAATAATTGGCATATTCTCGGCTCCAGTCTCATTTTTCTCAGAGGAATTCACACTGTTGATGTCACTTTCTTTGGACAGGCCGGGTAATCCCTTGACTTGTGCGAGCGGAGTTCCTAAATTGGCTATGAACGGCACGCCCAAAGCCTGACCAGCACTGATGAGATCCTTTAGCCTGTCAGATCGAACCCTGTAGATTTTTGAAGTGTATATATAGTTCAAGATCACATCGAATATGTCTGCCTTGATGAAGTTCAGCTCTAAAACTTTTCCAGAAACTGAGAGAAGTTGCCGGAAATAGGTACTCGAGGCAGAAAGCACACATTTGTGTGCCTTAAATTTGCGGTCTTGCACGATTATGGTGATGTCACAGAATAAGCCGCTGTGTCGCTCATCATTGATGGACTTCAACAGGGATGCTGGATACTGAGTGTCCGCTGCAGATATTAGTTTTAGTTTCGACATGCCTGTGAGAAAAAGGGTATAATAAAATTGAATGTACTTTAATTTAACAGTTTAAAAAAAGATTAGTAATAACAATAAAATTATTTTATTATAAAACATGTTAAAATTGTATTACATTTACTATGCAAACCATTGAACATTGTGCTGTCAAGTATGCAAGAGACACATTTCAGCTGTCTGGCAATGAAAAATAAATCATATTTTTATTTTATTTTTCTCCCTCAGATTATGCCGTTATAAACATACTTTAAACGTTCAATATAACTTAATTTTAATTCTAAATTCACGGCAACATAATGTAGAAGCTCGAGAATCAAATGCACGCTAGCTGGCTAATTGTACAGCAACAAAAGACATGCATAAAAGACATGCGACTTGAAAAGTAACATAAAACTACTGCTTTTGACTAGTTTGACGTGATTAAACAAAATACTATTCCTATGAGCCCACAACATTTTGATATCACTCAGAACTGGTAGGACACCGGTGGGCAGCGGTCGGTCAATGTGGAAACAAAAACAAATGGCTCAATTCAACCCTCCTTCCTGGTTTGGCGGCAGCGCGCGGCCTATCTGACTATATGATGCAGAACAACGCGTATGTAGGTTAAATTAGATGAATTATGGTTATAATCTCCCCCAACCTCGGAATTGAATTCTCAAAAGCCTATACCTGCAGAGCGACCGGTTAAAATCCACAATTCCCTTTGCAGAGAAACAATAATGACAGCGATAACGTGAGTCGGTTGCCGTGGACAACACAACGGAGCTCGAGTTCCTTGTGTGAGAGGAACGAGTCTCGCGCTTGCGCCTCCACCAGCCGACAGGAGTCGCGCACAACAGTCTGCCACAATATACGCGTGATGAATATTAATGAGGCGAGGCAAGAAGATTTATCTTAAACTTTACTTGCACAAGTACGGATATACAAAGACACCGAGATAAAAAATACATGATACTGAGTACTTATATAATTACACTGTAACAATGGCACCACAAAATAAAGTGTAATCATGTTTTTTGTCTCGAATTTTGTAAATAAATAACCAAGTAGGTTTTCCATTTTGAGTCTGTTGGTACTATGCAAAAATAAATCACATTATTATTATTATTATTATTATTATTATTATTATTATTATTATTATTATTAATTTGTATAACCATTTAATAACTGAAAGTGCTTTATTGACAATGAATATAACCAATAGGCTTACATAGTGTGTAAACGTATTACAGTCTCAGTTGTTGCAACTATAGATTATGCAGATTGTCAAATGAGTAAATTTGCACAAGGGTTTTTATCTCAGTAACTGAGTAATCTGCTTTTAGCCAAAAATCAAAATTACAAAAATGCTTATTCTAGCAGTGGTTTTGTGTTGGTTTTAAAAAAACAAAAAAACAAACAAAAAAACATTGTTCTTATATTAACATTAATTTATTTCTATACGTTATATATATATTTAGACAATTATGAACAAAATGCCAGGTGCTTAAAAAGAAATAAGTAATTATATGCAATTTTGTAAACGGTATGGAGAACACGCAGGTTTGTTCATTTTTTCACCAAATAAATATTTTAACACGTGTAGCAAAGCTTCCATCCTTTTACATAGACTATTAGGTGATGAATCTGTCATAGTTTTCATACTTGCAAAGAAAAATTATTAAATCAACATACATTTTTAATATACTCAAAGGGAATCCAAAACACGTTGGAGTCACGTTGGAGTGCCATTTTGTCAAAAACACACACCTTCCATGTCGCCAGGGGGTGATATTGCGTTTGTCACATCACAAATGTTCATAATAGAAGAATTCAACGTAACGTAAACGTAAACACAAGCAGAGCAGACACAAATATAGTAGGTCAACGACACTATTTTGATCCCATAACTCTCGTTGCTTTGTTTACCGGGTTCGCGGTGAGTCTCAATTTATAATTTATTTAAATTAAAATTTGTCTCAGTAGTTAAAAAAACTTAAAAACTGCTGCTCGTTGATCTGGCTAGGTTAGCTTTGCTAGTTCTTGGTGAACTGCGACATGACAACAAAATGTAATTAACACGACGTTTTTGACCTAACTATATAAATAAAGCAAAACGTCGTTAAATTAACACGTTAAAGCTATTACGACAGATTATAGTAATGCCCGAGCTGGACGTAAAATATTCAGGCCCTGTGAGCCCGAAGAGACGCCGACAGAGCCGCTCCAACAGCCGCTCACCGGACAGAGGGCTTAAGAACCACAGACACGACCACGAAGACGACCACAAATCGAGATACATCGACAAAGAAAGGAACAGAAATCGGTTCCGATTTGGCAATTCTCGCAGTCGCTCAAGGTCAAGAGAAAGAGATCGGACAAATTGGTCAGACCAGAGAGACCGAGAACACGGCCCAGGATCAAGATCCGATTACTATGATAAAAGAGATGATGCCCAGCGACAGAGACAAGACGCTTTCATCGCGAGGTTAGACACGCGTGTTGTCTACATTGTTTGTAGTGACATACAAAGTCTGGCATTCATTCTCTTTGTGTTTTCTCTATTAAGGCGTCTGCAGGAACGTGAGAGAATTGGTGAACTTGGATGTCCTGAGGTCTGGGGCTATTCTCCAAGAGTCAGAGAACCTGAGTGAGAACATATTAATTACCTATAATTACTCACAGTATACTGTTATAATATTTGTGTCATGAAGCATAATGTGTGTCAAATCATCAGACAAATGAGTCCAACATAATTAAAAATTAATAAATTTTTTAAAATGCACCTTTAATTTGATGCATCTGCACTTCTGCACTGTCACTAAGTTGTAATCAAATATTTACTACATGTTCACAACTTTATTTATAAAGTTTCAATATTTTAGATTTATATTTCTTTATATAAATGTATTTTTCCCATCCTAATATGAGTGTTTATTTTTCTGTATTATTTAAAAATATTTTCTTGGCTGTATAGGATTTGAGTTACAATTATGTTAATGTCGTATTTTAGTTGCATTTCTGAGTTGATAAAAATGTAACTGCTTAGATCAAATTATAGGCAAGTATCGATGGAAGGTCCCTAATCTGATCAAATTACATTGCCTATAAAGTGACAAGTTGACACTCTAAAACAGTGTATTTACAGTATATCTGTCATATACCCAATCTCTAATCTCTTTTAATAGCTCAGACGAACACACTCCTGTAGAAGCGGATGTGAAGAACAGCAGCTCTGATTCAAGTTCAGAGGGTAAATGATTCTTTAAAATCTTTTTAAGTTTTTGTATTACAGCATGTCTACTGAACGTGACCTGGAAGTTGTTGAATTTTTCCAAATGACTGATTTCATGTCCACAGAGGAAAAGAAGAAAAAGAAAAAGAAGAAGAAGAAGAAATCAAAGAAGAGGAAAAACAGGAAGCACTCAGAGGACAGCGAATCAGAAAGTGATTCTGAAGGTTTGGGGCAGTCATTTTTTGTTCTAAAACGTGTTAATCTTATGTCAGATTATATGAAATGTTTACATGCTTGTTTTGCAGAAGAGATGAAAAAGAAGAAGAAAAAGAAGAAAAGTAAAAAGTAAGACTTGTGATTTCATCTATAGCAAGTGTATTGAATCAACAAGGCTTGAATGATTTTATACAGCAGCATGATTTGTCGTCACAGGAAGAAATCAAAGAAGAAGAAGGTAAAGAAGAATCACAAGGAGTCCAGTAGCTCTAGCAGTGAACATTCAGAGGAAGAAGAAGAGGATGTCAATGAAATCTCATGGGTGGAGAAGACTGGTGTTGGAGAACATGTTGTTGGACCTGAAGCTCCTCTTACTCACCTGTCCCAAGATGATAAACCTTTAGAGTAAGCATTGGATTCCTCCTCCACCCTATTGCTTAATTATAACAGTCGCTGTTTTTAAATCATGTTTGATCCTGTTCATCATTTGTTCCATAGTTTTGGCCACGCTTTGCTACCAGGTGAAGGTGCGGCCATGGCAGAGTTTGTCAAAGCAGGAAAACGTATTCCGAGAAGAGGTGAAATTGGCTTGACAAGTGATGAGATTGCTGAGTTTGAGAAATCTGGCTTTGTCATGAGTGGAAGCAGGTGTGAAGCTTTTATATGTTTACGTACATACATTATCGTTCAATAGTTTGGGGTCAGGTTTTTTTTTTTTTAATAAATGAATACTTTTTATTAAGCAAGGACTCAATTAATTCAATTAATCAAAAGTGCTCATACATTTATAATGTTACAAAGATTTCTATTTCAGTTGTATTATTCTGTTCTATTGAACTTTCTATATATTTTTCTATATAAGTCGTGAATTTTTTTTTCTTGGTGGTTTCCACAAAAAAAAACACTTAAAAAAAATTACAATAGAAAACCATTATTTTAAATTGGAAAAATGTTTTAACTTTATTGGTATCAAATAAATGTAATCTTGGTGAGAAAAGAAATATTAACTCTTTCTGACCCCAAAATTTAATTGCAATTTATGCCTTTAGGTGTATACACAGTAGGTGTATCATGCAAATTTTTATACCCTATATGCTACTATGCCCTCAGACATCGCCGTATGGAGGCTGTGCGTCTGAGAAAGGAAAACCAGATTTATAGTGCTGATGAGAAGAGAGCGCTTGCATCCTTTAATCAAGAGGAAAGGAGAAAGAGGGAGAGCAAAATCCTTTCCAGCTTCAGGGAAATGGTGTACAGAAAAACTAAAGGCAAAGATGAGAAGTAGACTGACCTGCAGAATTATATTTTCAGTTTTTTCATTTTACTGAAATATGTGTTTGTATAAAGTTTTCTCTGCTTGGGCATTCTCCTGTGCAATATACAGTGAGAGGCTTGTGAACTAAAATTGTTGTATACATTTTTTATTACAAGTAAGGAATAAACTGTGATCAGTAGACTCAAATCATTACCAATTACAATACCCTTCATGTGACGTTCTCCCCACCCCCACCCCCCAATAAACAGAATGGTTATATGATCCGCTCGCAGTCATGCTGGAACTTTCATTAACTATGAGAATGTATCCCTTCTTTAGTAATAACCCTGTACGTGGTTAATTAGCCCCCCTTGTGAGTTTTTAAACAGTAGTCTTTGTTTTTAAGATCTGTACTGTAGTGTATCTAATTGCAGGAACTTTCAATACAATATTGAAAGACAATAATGGAACAATATTAATTTTCTTAAGAAAATTTGATGCCCCCTTTTTTCATTTTAATGCAGTGCTTTTAAAGTATTATTAATTAGTGCCATTAAAGTATTATTTATCAGTTTGTGTTATTGTGTGCATTCAAAAAATGTGCTGCAAAAATATTATGTTTTGCAGATGGTTAAGTATGAATGACAAAAGTGTCCATGGATTTTGGAAATCTGGTCATTGAATGGATTTTGTGTGGAAGCAATGAAAAAATATTCAGTTTTGGTCCACATAAACTTGTTTCGCTGAATGTGTTTTTAGTCATATCTACAAATGCACATACACTCTATAGTCAATTTTCATGACTTTTCCAGGCCGGAAAGTCACAATTCTCTGACAGTAATAGCCACAAAGAGTGCTGTAAGCAATATGGTTTAAAAAAAAAAAAGTATGTAATATATGCTTCCTTGCTTCTTAATCGTCATCTCAATTTTCTCCACTGGACTTCTAAATGGATTTAAAAAGCGAACATGACTCTTTACAGAATAAGTGTTTGTGCTTTAGAACAATTTGTTTGCTTATTGCATCCCATACTGTATATTATGTTTTCTGACACTCCATTTGAAGTTGTCAAAAGGATCCTATGCAGCTTATAACATACACATTACAACCTGTTGTGCACTTTATGTGTACTTTGTATATGTTTAAGCACTCTCCAGATCCATTTAAATGGATCAATTATAATTATTTTAAGTACTTTGCACATTTTGTAGACTGGAGTATATAGAATGTCTATGTAGAAACTGCAATGATTGTGCCATGCATTGTATTTTAACCCTTCATTCAACTGGAATAGCCTACACTGAAGTGACAAAAAGATACTTCAAAAAATAATGTATGTGCCACTTGAATTCTGGCATCAAAATTAGAATCAGTTACTAATAACTAAAATATAAATTTATTGGGTTAAGGAATCAAATCCGATCCCATTCCATAAATCTAATACAATAACCATTTTATCTAAATGTATATTCACACCCCAGTGGACCATTACCAAAACAGAACTCAGAACTTTAAAAATATTTTAAATATAGGGGAAAAAAATTACTGCAAGCAAATTAATAATTTAGAGACAAATTTTAATAGACAACTGGACAAAATTTACATTTCAGTTTCATCTGAGTGGCTCTTCAGTTGATATTTTCAAGCCCCTGTGAAAACAACAAAGAAATATATTACAAGACCGGCTTTAGTGGGAACATATTGTCAGTACTGATACACTTACACAAGCTAATACAAAGTTTTTATTTTAACCTTGGCTCTGTAATGTTCACCACTTCCAGACAGTCTCTTGTCTCTCTCCATCAAATACCAGTGATAGGGAACCCGTGCAATCCGCTTTTCCTATGAGTAAATTCACAAATGGATTAAATGCTGCAGACATATCTGACAACTTCAAGTTAAAACCAACGTTTATAATTATTGAACGACCCCCTAAAGCGTATACTTAATGACTAGAGAGTGACAAAACATGTTCATCATTATCACTCACCTTTCCACCGTTTGTGAACTTCTGGATTTTAGCAGTTGCAACACCAGGAATGATCAGACAAACTGTCATAATAGCAAAACCGGGCAATATCTCATACCACATGATTGTGATGAAATATGAGTGTTAAAACACAAAGAAATTGTTGAAGCGGGCGCGTTTTATTTAATGCTTTCCGAAGGAAAACTTGCAAAATTGTCGTTTACATGGGCCAAAATGTCTGCCCTTATGACGGTCACGTAAACAACTTCCGAGAAGTGTATAATTCACTTCCGCGTGTGAAAACCTCGCCTGTAATCCAATACTGCAGCGCCGCAATGTGGCGTTTAAGAACATCTTACTTCAGATTAATGGCTACTTGGTTTGCTTTCTTTTACTGTCTATATGGTTAATCAGGACATGCGGAGCTTAAAATGACGTTTCTGACCATTTTAAACGATAAAACCTATGGATAAAACACAACTGAAGGCTTGGGAGAATCTCAGTAAAGTCGGTCTGGTCTGTCCACTCACTTGAGTTCGAAAAAAGACTACCAAAGGAAGAAAAATATAATAATAATAATAATAATAATAATAATAATAATAATAATAATAATAATAATAATAATAATAATAATAATAATAATAATTAATGATCTAAATCATATCTAAAAAATAATAAGTATTATTTATTTTTTAAATATTAAACAAACGGTTTAACTTATTTTTGTTTGTACTGTAAATATACTTTTCCAATTATTGATATTGCACCATAAACTTTGTATATTGACATACCAGAAAATATAATGTTTCTGGTTGCAATAAACAAAATTGACATGAATTGACACGAATAGAAAATGCTTACAGGGTAAAATTTTCATCTTAAATTAAATTTCGATTATTTATTTTTTAAGGCAACAACCAGGCCTTTCTCCAATTAATAATTCCAATAAACCTGATTTATATTTGCTAACTACTTTTTTTAATTTGTATTTTTTCTTTTTAAATAACCTTATTATTATTTTTGCGTATCAACACAAAGCTTTTTGTGGTAAAAATGTGTATGAAGCCTAATAAAGAGTAAAGAAACGTGTATATTAGGCAGCAATGAAAAATGTGAAAGAAATGTCAAGTCACCGAGAATTCAACAACTGCCCCACCAAAGGGATCCCTTTGTCAAAATAAGTTTTCAGAAATATACGCTTATGCTTGGGTTGTTAGACAAATATTAAAATTATTCCAGATATAATACTGTGAAAAGTTGACGCTCCGCGACTCTTTGCGTCATGAGCCCTGGCCAATCAGAGGCACCTGCTGGTGTTACGGGGGAAACAACTGCGGAAAGTTGGGCAGTAGATAGCAGAGGCGACTCATAACAACAAGAAACATAACGAAGTCATACGTTGGTGCAAAAGTTGGCAAGGGATCATGAAGGAGGACAAGGAAAACACGCGTCCCAGAGAAAAGAAAGTGGAAATAAAATGTGATGAAAACGAAAAACCAGAGAAGCCAAATAAAGAGAAGAAGGAGGCTATGACAAAGGTAACGTTAGTTAGTTAGCAGGCTAGCTGGCTACATTCCTGCTACAAATAATCTACGAACAAAGCAGCTTGACGCTTTCATTTGAAATACTATACATGACTGTTTGTGGCTCTATTTATTTAAAAATGTTTACATATTAGTCACAGTTTGATATTTAACATGCCTGAACATACTAAAGTCTGGTTAGCAAATCCTCCTGTCAAACTTTCAAGTCACTGCGGTGATTTGCCACTATAATTTGTAGAGAGGAATTATATAACACATTTCAGTAGCATATAAAGTAAAATATACATTATTTTATTCCACTATTCCAACATGTTATGTTAACAACTCTTAACTCTTCCACCCTTAACCACGCCAACTTTTGTGTCATATTGTAACAACAGTGTATAAAAAGGATGTGTGTATAAAAATGTACATGTAAGTAATTCCATTATTGGATTATTTTTTTTAGATTGTGATCCGACGTCTGCCTCCAAGTCTAACTAAAGAAGACTTAGAGGAACAACTGCAGCCTCTTCCAGAGCTGGACTACCTGGAGTTTTTCTCTAGTGATACTAGGTTTGTAGATGCTGTATTTCATAAAAGAAAGCAGAAAAGTGAAACGAATAAAAGGTATTTTATGGCTGATCATGGTGTTTGTTTATTTGCAGTCTTTTCCCTCATCTGTTTGCAAGAGCATATCTGAATTTCAAAAATCAAGACGACATAGTTCTGTTCAGAGACCGTTTTGATGGCTACGTCTTCATTGATAATCGAGGTTTGGCTCTTATATATCATTATTATTTAGGCAAATTTATTTGTAAAGCATCATTAAAAACAAACTTAGTTGACCAGTGTGCTGTAGCTACCCATTTTTAAACATACAAACAGCAAAGAAATTTTTCTTTCAAAAACCAATATTTTACTGTACAGACATCTGACCATGCAACATAAAATGACAAATTACCACTAAAAATAAATCTAGCACTAATCAGTTGTTTTAGGAATCAAAGCTTTGCAGTGTTGTATCGATGTTATTGTATATATTTCTAATGATTCATAATTATTACACATTTGTTATGCTTCAGAGTTCAGACTGAGATGTTTTCTATACTAATGAACTTCAATTACAGTAAAAAATTGTTTACTTTGTGTATTATAGGACAAGAATATCCAGCCATCGTTGAGTTTGCACCGTTTCAGAAAGTTGCTAAGAAAAGGAGCAAGAAGAAGGATGCCAAAAGTGGAACAATTGAAGATGGTAAAATATATTTGTTCCTTTGTTTGTAATTATTGCAAACAATTTTTAACATCGGGGAAATGTTAGTCACCATTATTTTTTATGGTATATTGCAGTGCTTATTATAAATGCTTTGTACATCTAAATTTTTTTATTTTTTATTAATGTGCCTTAGTAATATTCATTCAAACACATAAAAGTCCTTGTCTGTTATTAAGTCTTGTCTGTGAAACTGGGGGTGAAACATTTTTCTCATTAATTTTCTCATAGAAGCCGCTTCAGTTGTATGTACATCAAAATAGGGGAGAACATATGATTTTTTTGATTGTGTCAAATTTCCGATTCAAGCTGACTCATACCTGTTTCTTATTAGATGCTGATTACAAAAAGTTTTTGGAGTTCTACAATGGTGATGAAGAAAAATTTCCTTCCAATCCTGAGACTTTACTTGAGGAAATTGAGGCCAGGACAAAAGAACTCAGTGGTGAGTTAAACATGTTTTTTTTGGTAATTTCAATTTTACCTCTGAGGGGGAGAAAAAAAACGGAATTGTGAGATATGTACTCGCAATTGTATAAAATATTTAGCAATTTTATATAACTTGGAATAGTGACAACAGTACATCTCACAATTCAAATTTTAAATAGTACACTTGCAATAGCGAGAAAAAAAGGTTGCAATTACCTTTTGCATTGAAACAAGCTTTCATTCTTAAACAAAACAACTTGATATAGTTTTCACTCTTCATTTGAAATAATCTTTTTAAAATGTTCTTTCCCCAGCTAAAAAAACAACACCCCTCTTGGACTTCCTTAAGAATAAACAGGTAAAGTGAGGGTGTAATATTTACTGATGTAATGGCATACTTCATTTGCCTGTCACCAGCTAATTTGGTTTCCAAACATATAATGTGCCATACTCTTAAGTGTAGTGTTTATGTACTTTCATCCTGTCTTTCCCAGAGGATTAGAGAAGAGAGGAAAGAAGAGAGGAGACGGAGAGAGCTAGAACGCAAGCGCTTGCGAGATGAAGAACGCCGTAAGTGGAGAGAGGAGGACAGAAGAAAAAGAAAAGAGGCTGAGAAATTGAAAAAAGGAGAAAAGGCGTCTGACAAGGATAAGGACCAACATAAAGATGAACAGCCAAAAATCAAGGTACATAAATTATGAAAATATTATTGACTACCTTGATTCATTATTATAGTTTCATTACTAAAAGAACACAACTTTATGTATGTATATTAGAGGATGGAAACCCGACCCGAGCCCAACAGGTCCCGACGGTATCCGACGGGCCGGGTTCGGACAGATATTTAGAAATAACGTTCGAGTTCGGGTCAGGCTCGGTCACGTCAGCGCAGTAAGGCATTGAACCTTTAAAACGGCTTATTATGTAAGTAGCCAATGGCCCTGTTTAACCTGATGCAATGGTTTGTTTTTGTGATTAAAATATTTTTTTTATATTACCCTAACATCCGTCTTCCTGTGTGCGGAAATTTGTTTATGTCGCTGTGATAACAATGCGCAAAACGTGCGTGCATATTGCCCGCGGCATCCTTGTCATTCCAGCCAGCAGCATGAGCAATGAGCGCAACTTCAGCACTGCTGGCAGCAGGACAGCCTTGAAACCATCCACAGTTGATGCAATCATTTTTCTGCATAAAGCCTAAACATAATAGCCTAAACTTTGATGAATAGATTATGTAAATAGATCCCATGTTGCAGTTTAGTAGCCATACAGTTTGAGAAAAATGGTAAGAGTCACTTTCATTTCAATAAGCATTTCAATTGTGTTACGTTAATGTTTTGTTCTGTTAGCTTGGGCCATTTTTAGTAGACCTTTGTTCATTTAATTTCAGTTGGCTATTTGATTGGGCTCTGTGTAACGTTTGATGCCCCATGTGCATGCTGATGCGCTCGACAGTAAACATTTCAGAATGCCTTCATACAGTTGCTTAATAAAAGCGGGCTTTTCACACAAACAAACATACATAACATGTGTCATTAGTATATGAGGGGAAAATATAGATTTTAACTGTCAGGCTCGGACATAAATATCTTAATGCCTGTTGGGCCTGGGTCAAGTTCGGTTACTGCTCTGTCGGACACAGGCCAGACTCGGACAGAAAAATGCGGCCCGATCCGCACTCTATTGTATATGCATAAAAGTTTAGGGTCATTAAGAAAAATAGAAATAGAGTTAAAGGGATAGTTCACCCAAAAATGACAGTTTTGTCATCATTTACTCACCCTCAAGTTGTTCCAAACCTGTATGAGTTTCTTTGTTCTGCTGAACACAAAAGAAGATATTTTGAAGAATGTTTGTAACAAAGCAGATAGAACAACCATTCACTACCATAGTATTTTTTCTATCTGCTTGGTTACAAACTTTCTTAAAAATATCTTCTTTTGTGTTCAGCAGAACAAAGAAACTCATACAGGTTTGCAACAACTTGAGGGTGAATAAATGATGACAGAATTTTCCTTTTTGGGTGAACTATCCCTTTAAAACAGTAATATTGTGAAATATTATTACAATTTAAAATATATGTTTCTATTTGAGCGCATAAAGTAAAATGTAATTTATTCCTGTAATATTACCCAAGTCTTCAGTGCCACATGATCCTACAGAAATCATTCTAATATCCTGATTCAATTCTCAAGAAACATTTCTTATTTTTATCAATATTGAAAACACTTGTGCTGCTTGATATTTTTGTGGAAACGTGATAAAGTAAAAAAAATAGTTCAAATATTTATCCTTTTTAAAATTATAAATGTCTTCACTGTCACTTTTGATCAACTTAATGAATCCTTGCTGAATAAAACTAGTCTTTTCCTTCTAAAAAAAAAAAAGTCTTGCTGACCTCAACTTTTGAATAGTAATGTAAGCACCTGTTTATTTGTCTTTCAGCTTTTAAGAAAACCAGAGAAAGCAGACAGTGGTGATACTGAGAAGCCAAAAGACAAGCCTAAGAAACAAGACAGAGAGAAACAGAAGGAAGATCGGCCTTCTGGAGGAGGAGAGATGAAAAAGCGACAGAATGGTGAACACAGAGAGGAAAAGGGGGGCAAGTAAGTTTGGTTACTCTCAACACTAGTACTAGATAAAAAAACATTCCTAGCCTTACTCGACCCAACTTTGGCTTTCCAAGTCTTCCCATTTAACTATCACAATCTCAATATGCTTTGTCATGCAGATCAGAGGACAGTGGGCACAAAGATTACAGAGATCGTGATGGAGACAGAGAGAGAGACCGGGACAGAGACAGAGACAGAGAGCGAAGACAGAAAGAAAAAGAACGCATCAGAAGGCAGGATGAGGAACGGAGGAGGAGAAGGGAACGTCAGGATGGGGAAAACACCTATAAAAAGAGAGAGGACGAAGGGAAGAGGGACAAGGAGCGTGTTTGGGAGAAAAGAAAGAATGAAAATACTGGAGAGTCCTCAGTTAATGCTCATCCTGAAAAGCCATCGAAGGACAACAAAAGGGAAGAGAGTTCCAGAAAGGACCGTCTGAGAAATAAGGTACTTGTTCTTTTTTGATACTTTATCATTGATTGAATTTACATATGGCTAAAAATGTATTTTACATTTCTGCCTTAGGATCGGCCTGCAATTCAGCTGTACCAGCCCGGGACGAGGAGCCGTAACCGGGGAGGAGGAACGGGAGATGGACAGGCAGCGGACAGGAGGGCTGAGCGCGAGTCCAAGAATACTCAAGAGAAAGTGGCTGAGTGAGGAAGCAGCTCTGCTAGCATGAAATGATGTCTCAAGAGAAAAGGGGCTATGTTCTAATCAGGACAAACACCTTAAAAACATGGTGCTGCCAGCAAAAGAAATCCCCACACATTAAAAAACAAAAAAAAACTCGTCACTGACACGAGAGCACATACCTGTTGCCCTCCAGTGCCTGAATGAGCCCCTAAAGTTCCTGTTCCCGAGCAAGGCAAGTCCTAACCGACGGTTAGATTTGAGAAACGGGGCATAACCAGGAGAGAAGCCAAAGTGATCGGACCATGAGTCAAAACTCAAAGTTGCCTTACTTTTGGTACACAGCCAAACTTGTTTTACTTCAACTGCTTTTCTGTTTCATAGTTTATAAAAGGTCTGATCTGGCTTGCTCAAAATTGTTCACTGTTCCGCTTTAGAAAGATCTTTCGCGCCTTACCTGAACCCTTCTATCTGGTATCATACAGTGCGTTTCACTTCAGACAATCAGTAATGAATTTTTGTTCTTGGAGTGTAGATTGTAGCCTTCAGCCATTTCTGCTCTGTTTAGGGACTTGTCAGGTGGGAAAAGAGCCATGCTTTATGATGCTGATGCCTTTGATCACTCTTAGTTATTTTTTGCAAGTCGACTAAATTATATGCAAAAACAGATGTGGCCTTTTATAGTTTTGAAGCATATCCTACCATAAAAATGCATCCTCTGGTTAGCCTGGTTTGGAAACTGTCATGTGTGCTCTCATCCAAATGTATGTACCATTGTAACTCAAAACACAGCTTGTTTTCCTTTTATAGTTGCAGCTTTGTCAAAATGTGAAGAGAAATCCAAAAAGAAATCCAATAAATGAACCAACCAATACTTCAAGTGTTTTGTTTGATTTATTACGTTTCTTTGGTCATTTTTTTTTATTTCCCGATATGTGCCTTTTTATTGTCAAAAACACATTTCTATAATCTTTTAAACATTCTATCAAAAAAAGATATCTTGGTGTTAATTGCAATTACATCATTTTGCACTAAATGTGTAATTTAATATTTTGCTATAAACAAATATAGCTAATACTTTAACCTCCTGGGTGCCACTGTCCACATATGAGGACATTATATTTTAGGGAATTTCTCTGACACCATACATGTCACAGTTTTAAGTCGATGTCCTGTAAAGAGCACATTCAGGGCTTTATTAGGGATATCTCATTTTGAGGTTTTACCATGACAACAACAACTTGGTCTTTAAAATGACTCAATTATCAAATTTAGCACTTGTGATTCTATGATAATACTTTTAAATTGTTATAAATCAACATCTCAGGGAAATGTTATGGGGTTTCTAATCATAATATGACTTTCTGTTACAAAACGGGGCATTAATTGCATACATGTTCACTGTAGAGGACACACTGGGACTTAAATCATATTTATCAGGCATTTTTGGTAGACACAAGTTAATAGGGAAATAATCTACATATCAATATTCCTATAAAATATTAGATATTATTATGAAAATGTTGTCAACTTTGCATGTTGCTCCAAGAACACAATATGCAAATTAGAGACAGTGTATATACATTACATTGAATGGGAAAACCTATGTATGGCCATTTTACCCACATATTGCATTAGGGAAATTGGTATACAATTTTATTCCATTATATATTTCATTACATAGTCAACATTGCGGCCTGACATGCTACTCATCTCAGAGACCTCTAAGCAGATCGTTCTCCTGGAACTTACCGTACCCTGGGAGGACCGCATCAAGGAGGCCAATGAGAGAAAGAGGGCAAAATACGCTGAGCTAGTGGAGGAGTGCCGGAACAATGGGTGGCGAGCACAGTGTGAGCCCATTGAGGTTGGAGGTAGAGGGTTTGCTGGCCAGTCTCTCTGCAGGGCCTATAACATCCTGGGCATCATAGGGCCAGTAAGCGAAGGGCCATTAAGGAGGTCACAGAGTCAGCAGAAGTTGCCTCAAGGTGGCTGTGGATAAAGAGAGGAGAACCATGGGTGGGGTAGGGCTACCTGGACACAAGCTGGGGCCTGATCAACCCCAGCTGGGTCGCCTGGATGAGAGTGTATGATGCTTGAAAGACCCGAAACACTCCGTGACCCCAGGTAACATCACTGATGATGTGTCCAGGTTGCATCGAGGTGATGTATGTGATAAGTCAACAATGTAATCACATGAAAAAATATTACATTCAAAAACATTTGTCTTATAGGAGGTTGAAGTTGAAACACCCTGTGCTTCATGTCATTTTTTTTGTCATGACATTTTTGTCAGACATGTCATGTCTGATTTTTGTATATTAATTTTCATTATTTGTTTACTGTACAAATCACAGTAACAATGTTGACCGAAGCCTAATAAAATACAACAAATGTATTTAAAAAAGAGAAGATAATTTTTTTAGATCAACAGTGATCTATAAATTTGTATTGAAGTATAAAATATTTTTTTGTTAATAGCTTTAAAAGTTGGTGTCAGTTTTTCCATTGTTTATGTCATCGTTTGTTTGCACATATATTCATTAGCGACATAAAATGTATCAAAAATACATCAGCATTACGCAGTTGCTTCGCGGAGCCACTGGTCGTCGCTGTGATGTAAACGAGTAGGTCTGTTCGTGACTCGGATATACAGGGCTTGCGTTTCCCATGGTTCCTTCTCTTCGACTACCGCCATAGTGGTGAACGGATAGCGATCCCGAAATGGTGAGTTAGAATCATAAAACATCGTCCAACAAGTAACTCTTTTTCTACACATCTCTTCTGTTTTGTATATAATTTGAAGTTCTTAGTTGGTGGAATTGAATATTGAACAGATTATTGTTCGGTGAGTAATGGAACATCTCACTAAAGATGTGTCGCGAGATTAAGCCATTGCAGATTGTATGACTGCTTCACGTTTGTATTTCAGGCGTCACACAAAACCTTCAGAATCAAACGCTTCCTCGCCAAGAAGCAGAAGCAGAACAGGCCGATCCCACAGTGGATTAGGATGAAAACTGGCAACAAGATCCGGTATGTTGACACGGTTTTGCAGTAGTGGTTATTTAACGCTGTACTGAACTGCTAAAGTACACTCGCTACTACTGCTAGTAGTCCTTGTTTTCTTCCGTAGTATATAGTAGACAGACGAAAGCAGGACGCAATTACAGTGCTAAATTTTGTGGGAGTACTGCCATTATCCTGCTGAGAGCATCATCTGCTGTAGAGTCATGAGTACTGTCATCTCCCATATGACGTGTGACTGCTCTGTTGTGGAGACATATTTAATAGGATTGTTATTTGTTAAAGATAAATATCCCCATTAAAATCTACATGCACATTTAAGCAACTTTTTCTTGTTTGTAGTCAGTATGTTTTTGCTGCTATTGTGTTGTCAATGTGTTAAAGTAACAACATATTACTTGTAGTTAAACTTGCATTTAATTGGTTAATTTGCTACTCTTTATAATTTAATTCCTTCTATTCATGGTTTTCTTAGCCATACGATTATTGACTTGTAGAGCAGTGAGATTCTAGTGTAATTACACTTTTAAATGTTTGGGTTTTCTTGGTGATGCTTGATATTTGTAAATATCTTTGCAGATACAACTCCAAGAGGAGACACTGGAGAAGGACCAAGCTGGGCTTGTAAACATGATTTACTTCAGCATCCCCCTCCATCTGTTTCTTGCCAGGACGGACCACCAACTCCTCGAGCTGGAGAGAAGCCATGCTATCTGAACAGCAGTCTCTCTTTTGTACAGATATTCTGGTTATGTCCTTGCTAAATAAAAGATTTGTCATCAAACCAGAATTATGTGGATCCTTCTGTTTTGTGAACTTCAAATGTGGCATTTTGTAAATTTCAGTGGGACTGGGAAAGTGAGCATCAGGTTGTGTACTAAAACACACTTTCATAGTCTGTCTCTGAGATTGTAGGCTTTTACTAAGGATAAGCAGATTTTATTTATTTTAGAAAAAAAGTTGAGTATTTGTGAAGTTTATTGCAATCTAGTTTATTAATGTTACAGTTCATATAATGCACAGCACTGTTATTCGGTTTAGTTGGCATATTACCATGCAAATTTTGTTACTATGAAACATTCCAAGTGTATAACACTAATGTCCTGCTTTTCGCCTTAAAGCATCACATCTTTTCAAGCAGACCAACATTGTATAATAGCCTCCTAAATGATGTGAATCGCTGGCGTGTAATTCCTACTATACCGTCCACCTCAGCTCTATTTTCTTGAGTATGTTCTTTATCTGCTTGTGCTTGCCCTGCACTGTTATTCACATTCAAATTTCCTATGAAGTATTCATCATCCCAGGCTCCCAGAAGCTCCTTCATTTCTCTTGGTGCGTTGTTTTTAAGATATTGCCATGCTCTTTTCCCACTGTAGTCCATGATGTCTAGGTTGGCACTGAATGCGCCAACCAAAATCTTCACAACCATGTACTGGTCATGCATGGCTGCCAAATGGAGAGGTGTCAGACCTCCACTGCCTCTCAGATTCACGTTTACTGACAGCCCCTCTTTTTCAGCATGCTTGAGAAGCTTGATCAGTGTCTCGTCCTTTCCATTTTTGGCCAACCAGTGGAGAGCTGTAAAACCACTTATAAAGTCCTTTCTGCTCAATAAACTGGGATCTTCAGCGAGAAATTCCACTATAGTGTCATAATTCCCATCCACAACAGAGAGCATCCACGCGTGCTCCATGGGATCCAACGCCCAAAGCGCGCTGCTGTTCACCGTGTCTCCATTCGGTTCCTCCTCCTCTTCTTTTGACGATTTGTGTTTGGATGATAAAATACTTGACAATCCAGATTTGTTATTCAGAAACAGCTCTTTTAAATATTTCTTACGCATAGCGGGAGTGAGGGAGCCCTTCTCCGACGCGTCAACGGAGAGTCTGCGGGGGGCGCTGCTGCCCGGTTCGCAGACCTCCAGCTGTTTTTGGAGTCTGGATCTGCGCGAGGAGGCGCTGAGTGAAGGAGACACGGGTCGAGCACCATGTCTTGAGAATCTCTCTTCAAGGTTTGAGCGGAACTGGCTTGTTATCCTGTTTTTAGGGGAATCTGAATTAGTTCCATTATTGCCTGAGGCTTTACAGTCTGAATCTGGTTCTTCTGAGGGCAGTGCTGCATCTCCCACAGGGGTATTTAAATGTTCCTCAGACCTGACGGGCCCACTGCTGCTCCCCTCATACATACTGGCAGATCCCCGGGAAGCTATTTAGATAAGATCCAAATTGAAGAGGCTTACATAACAAGATAAAACATCTTCCTTGTATTTATTCCTCTAGGCTAAATGTTCGAATCTGGGTGGGGAAAAGGAATATAACATGTAATAATATATATATATAAATTCAATTGTTTTATTTAAAAGGAAAACAACAGGCTATTTAAGCAACATGAGTGTTTGTTTATCTTGAAAAAAAAGAGAAGTTGAGCTGTGTTCCTCTTTTTACTTTTGCTTTTAAAACAATGCATTCACAAAAATGGCTATTATTTTACATGTATTAGCCTATACAATGTCACATTATTTAATAATCTTTTAATCTATCGTAGTTAGTTATACGTTTCATAAATTCAGTGGTCGATTAAAGACTGAAAAATAAAATAACATCGAACGTCATCTTGTCCTCGTAATGCTTTACGAGCTTTAGCTATTATTATTTTTATTTTATTTTTGATAAGTGACTCTAACCTGTATCTCAGGTAACTCTTCCGATTCCGACTCACCTGTTGTCCGCACACAACTCTTCAAAGCAGGCTATTCTCTCGTCCCTCTGAATAACGCTGCTAACACATTGTTCAACCAAATAGGTTTATGGGCTTCACAAACCGTTGAGCGCTTAGTTAGACGACAAAATTGTCATTTCTGAATCAGAAAATGAATTCTGCGAGCTAACCGAAACTAGGCTACTCAAGTGTGTTTTCTCTCACAGTGTCCATTTCCGACGTACAAACCCTCCCCTTCAAAATGTCTAAAGTTCAAATACCACTGACTAAATCAACACTTGTCTTCAAACCCACGAAACTTGTGACTATTCAGCTGACTGATTGAACCGACGCGGAAGTTAATTTAATAATGATATAAATTAAAATCTATTTTACATACACTATGCTAGGCTATTTCATAAAATATTAAGCTACGTTAGTTTCAAATAAATCACATTCAAGCAACAAAATTACTATTTATAATATTCATACATTTTAATATGTAGGCTAACATTTAGAATATACGCCATGTAAATAACACGATGCGATGACATAATAAAATTAAAGTAAAATGTGTTTAAATGGGTTTTGGAAAATGTTACTAGCCTATGACTTAGCCTACTATTAAACGATTAGACATATATTCCATATTTGCATTTACATTTTTACTTCTTTTAAAAATCGAATAATTAAGATTCTGTGAAAAGTGTCATTCAGCATCCTTTATTATAGTTATTAGACCTGTGGAAACTTGCGTTGTAGCTGTTGAACTGAAAACGAAGAAGACTGTACCATTTAATCAAATATGGGGGTCATGTTGTGGCACGATGTTCTTATTATCATGAGTTTTCTTAGTCCTGCACTTTTCGAACTAAGTGTATTTTGCATACGGGCTAATTCCAAAATTATCACACTCAAAAATTGTGCTATAAAAAAGCAACAGAAGGCACTTTAGGCATCAGCCATGAGTGGTATAGTCCATCGTATCTGAGTTCGTAGCCGTAGCTACACTCTGCGCGCTGCTGCAGTTTCCTGTGAACGGTTGATGCAGGAGAGAACCATGGCGGCCACTGAGATAGCGCGACAAGCGGTAAGAGCTCTGTCTTATTACAACGGTGTGCTTTCGGTTTACCTAACTAGACTGACGAATTTGTACCAGTTATTTCGGCAGGTGTGACATAACGTTATAATATAACGATAAATAGCTTTTGCTATTAATTTCTTCGTGAATGTGATGGCCCATTATCAACAAACCAATCAATTATACAGTATTTTTAAACAGCTGACGTTAGTGTTGTTTCTGTAAACGATTCAAATATATGTAATCACGTTTTTGTTGTTGTTGCAATTATACTTCTCCACGCAGCTGTTTTGGGGGAAATGGCTTAATGTTGAGGGCCAACGATAACGGACGATCATCACGTTTGAAGTGACAACGACTGATGAATTATCATAACCAACGTTTTAAATAAATAAATAAAACATGTTATCGAGCGTCATTGTGTTGCGAAATCCATTTCATTCTAGCGCGTCCAATACCGTTATGTTTAATTGTATTAGCATCATTATGCTCGCTGGGCGTTGTCTATTATGAAGTATTTCGTACATTCATGTCAGAAACTGACATGCAAAACCATTTTATTTTGTAGCAGATTATGTTCTGTGCATTCTGACATCTTTATTGTGAGTTCATCTGTAGTGATCATTCTCGAGACTGTGCTCAAAAGATTTGATATGTAATAATTGACGTTTAAATCAGTCTTTACTGTTCAAACTAGGGTTTTGAACCAGTATTTTCTGGTTAAAGAGAAGCCAGTGGGGTGTTGCAGTCATGATGACCCCCCTTTGGACTCCTTACAGTTGTCTGGTTTTGGAATGTTGCACATGTGGGTCAGATTGTGACTGTTTGTTCAGTCAATGAGATGCTCTCACGGTCTGGCTTCTCTCAGTTGCCTGTTTTGTATTTAATGAAATGTGCATTTTGTTGCTAATGTTAATGATTCCACAATAATCCTCATAAAAACTGATCTGCTGTGATTGGTTGTTTCACTGAAAATGATGTGCTTTTGAGTTGCCTTTCTTTGTAGTTTAACTTAATGTTTTCATTTGGATAATGGAACTGTAGTACAGTAGACCTGCGCTGACTGAATGCTCACCCTTCCTTTTTGTTTATTTTAGCAGAAATCAAATAATTTGCCATGTTTGTTCTACTCATCGCATAGGTCACAACCATGCAGACACCCCCATACTAAAGGATATGCTGTAAAAATGTGGGCAGGCAGCCTTTCCTGCCAGAGTTTTTGCAGGCCAGGTGGCAGACCTGTGTGAACAATGGTAGAGGAAATGCTGAAGACTATGGCCAAGATTTGACATTCGTGTTATGTTATTTACAACTGCTTTGTTTCACAGATACACAGATATTACTTGATAACATTAGCATTTGTCTGTGACTGCAGATGGTTTACGTGTGTGTTTGCCTAAATGTGGTTTCGGCTGTTGAGATCAGACAGGAAAGAGGAAGTGCACAGAGCTAAACCTTTGAGATCTGCACTACAGTATTACAATTTATATCAAAGAGCTAGGTTCTGTGTTTGAATGTTATGTACCCTTTCCATACTAAATTGATCGTTTCTTTTTGGTATTCTCATGAATCTAGGTGCTTACAAATACATGGCTGACTATGAGAAACCCTTCAAAGGATCTGTATTAGTGAAAGTCATCTTGCTTGTTTAATTTATATGATTTGCTTTTTTCGTCTTGTTTTAGGGAGAGGGTGCACGTGCAGTCCCACTCGCTGGTCATGTTGGCTTCGACAGCATGCCAGACCAGCTGGTCAACAAGTCCGTCAACCATGGCTTCTGCTTCAATATCCTCTGTGTGGGTGAGTGTGTCATGTCAAAGCTTCTTTTTTCCTTAAGGCGAAACTAACCATTTGCTTCAGTGTATGTCACACCCCTTCACTGTGAACGCATACTGATTCTGTCCTGTGACCCACTTACTAAATACTGATGCACTGATGGAGGGCAGTTGCAGGAACTTGAGATTTGATTTTATTCATATCCTGATTTCATGTGCTGATTGGAGATTATAAATCTTCACTAACTATCCCTCTTAACACCGTTAACAAAAAATAGGGCCAGTATTGTATTTTACTGACCTGGGCTGTGTTTCCCCCCAAAAAAAGTAGATCATAAAGACATCATAAAGACCAATGCTCTCTACGATCAATTTTTTGAGAAAAAAGACCCGGTCAGAAAAACATACTGCAGACATGCCTAATAGGTGAAATAAAGTAGCCTGTGTCATTTCAGATTTTTTCCAGTAAGTTATTATGATGAAAATGTTGTTGGAGTAAGTCTTGACACGGTGCATGCATGTGTGTGTTAGTTTGGCAGAGAGGCTGTGGCATCTAAATGTGCTTCTTAAATCCAGATGTTTTTTACTTTTGTTTAGATTGGACTAGTGCTGGTATCTGTATTTCAGTTCAAAGTTGTTTAACATTGGGGTGTAAAGTTGTGGTCAAATTTAGCAATAAGGATAATATTCGCACAAAGCAGTAATAATGCATTGGGTAATCGAATGTGCAGTGAGGAAGTCAGACCTTTACTTAAACACCTCAAAGCAGAATCAGTTTTGCAGAGATGCAGCCTGAAGAAGACACACCCTTCTTTTTAACGGTGAGTGATGTTGGCTAAACCTGTATGGCACTAACTATCCCTAGATTAGTTTTAACATTTTAACTCACCAGGAAAAAAAGTTTTTGAGCGTGGTGCTAACAACACCAGGGTCATGGGTTTGATTCCAAGGGATGAGTTGATCAAATGTTTTGTCTAAAATGCAGTACATTCATTTAAAAGGAGTGATGAATTAAGAAATCAACATTCCCTTGAGCTTTTGATATATATATATAAGGTCATGGTAATATAAGAATGTCCTATAAGTTTAAGAGCTGAAAACTTCCTTGTTAGTCAAAGAAAAGCTTTTATAGACACCAGGCCGAGAAAAAGATTGTGTGCGAACCTAGTCGTCATCCTGAGGCGAAACACCGCCCCTACAGAATAATAAGAACACCAAATTCAGTAGGCCCTGCCCACTGACTCATGGAGCTGTTCGGATTGCGCTAGCCAGCAGCAATAAACATGCTGAAGAAGATGGCAAGATATTGCACTATTCCTGGTTGTAGAAGAACACAGTCGCTGCATAAGCTTCCTTCAGATCCTAATATTGGGAATGAGTGATACTTCATTTATTTTTAATGAAGTTCCAGCTCACAGAGGGAAGACATTGTATGCGTGTTTGCAATCGCTTCATTTAACTGCGGAATCATTTGTAAACAAGTCTCAGGTCACGCTGGATTTGCAGACATATTGAGATTAAAACACAATGCTGTGCGTTCTATTTTGGATCCGACAGGAATGGTGCAGCAACACGCTTATGTGAGTAAAACATCTTTTTTATATGTAATAGTAGTCCCTGGGCTATGTGTTTTCCAGACAGGCTACCAAAATGTAAGCCCGTCGGCAGGCCAGTAAATCTCAAATAGTGAAATAATATTCCTTTCTTGACCTGTGTGTGTGTGTGTGTGTGTGTGTGTGTGTGTGTGTGTGTGTGTGTGTGTGTGTGTGTGTTTGTGGGTGCACGGTTCACGGTTTGCGCTTCTATCCACTGATCTGGCGGGCCTAATAATACTAGGCCTGAGCACCGAACGTCAATACTTTTATGGTATCGAACGAAAAACTTTTTTATCTTTCGGTTCCAAAAACCAAGCGGCTGTGTCTGTGTGAACCTGTAGCATACTTGCATGTAAGGACCTAAAGCAGTGGTGATTCGGCTGTCCACCACCACGTGAGGGGGAGGATTTCTGAAGATAGAAATCCATACTATCTTCAGTCATAGACTTTTTCTCAAGTGTTCTACCACGTCGTTTTGCAATTCTAAAGAGGTCTAAAGTTTGGCTATGCTTTATAAAAGTGGATGCCGAGTCAGCAAAGTGCAACATATGTGATAAGAGTATTGGAACCAAAGGTGGCGTTGTACTAACACTAGGCGCTCTGAACCATGCCCAAGCTTGTTTGAGCCCAAAAGCCTGGTTCGTTTGACAAGTGTAAGCGCTCTGTTCCGTGACCTGGCACAGTTCGTTTGCCCCGTCCTTGGCCGCTTGGAAGAGGTGGGCCACAGCGCGGTTCGGTTGGGCTCGAGCGCGGAACAGCTGTACGCTACTGTCATCATTACGACAGCAAACACCAAATTATTTCTACTTGGATACACTTTTCAAATTAAATCAAGTATATATTTAGGTTTATAACAGTCCTCCTGGTTATCACCTTATTGATTAACATTAATTATAGTTTGTAAGTAAAGCTGTAAATTCCTCCATCAAAGTCAGCTGCCTCCATTTCTTCTGATATGTGCTGTGCAGTCAAGTAAGAATCGGTTGAGTACTCAAGTACTCGAACGTAACAGCGACGATCGATCATGCAAACGATGATCGCCCTGACTTTAAAAAATATATTTGTATATTTCTTGGATTGGTTATTGCAGCATTTTGGACGATAACTGAGGTCTGGTTGGTTAGCATTAGACAGCACGCCTTCCAGACCCCGAAATAAAGCACTGTGCATTGAGCGCAGTGATGCCTCAAGCACTGACTATGATCATGAAATACAGCACAAGATGTGCGGCAGCAATCTGTCACATACACAGCATTACAATGAGAACACGATTGTCATATAATGTTGTATTCTCCGTGCTTTAGTTCCCCGTGTATGAGCGCCTGCTGTTAAAGGAAATCAACAACGAGAGTCAGAGCGCGGTCAAGTTCATCTGCGCATCCGCGTCCTTTCCACAGATGCAAGTTGTAAGATTACTTGCTTAATACTTGATTATATGTTGTCTATATCTAAATAATCTCATATAGGACGACGTTTGGTTGAGTTTAATAACCAGCTAGCAAAGCGCTGCTGTTATTTCGGCTGGTGTTCATTCTCTTCAGCTTCAGCTCAAATGTGACATTATCGACTCTGGGTTAGTTAAGACGGTCATATTATTTTTAGGTAGGCTATTTCTTTTTCAAAATCATTGATGATATTTATGATGCAGCAGTGTTACTCATTTTTTAACAGTAGATCTGTTTTAAAGTTGTTTCTCATGGATTTGAAAACGCGCAGTGATTCTGTAGAGTTGTTGTTAAGGGAAGAGCGCATTCAAAATGAGTTTCGTTTTCAAGCCTGCAGTAGCACGGCCAAGTTCACGTGCGCATTTGGGTCCTTTTGGGTAGATGTAAATTGTAATAGGGATATATCTGATTAGTCTCATATAGGATGCGTTTGACTGAGTTAATTAATTCTCTAGCAAAGCTCTGCGGGGTGGTATATTCACAGTTTCAGCTCAAATACAATGCCCGATCATAGACTGGGTTATTTGAAACGGTTATTTAGTTTCTTTTTCAAAGACATTTATGCATCATAATCTAATAGCTAGTTTTTATAGTCATATGTTCATATTTGCATAGACATCTTATGTTTTTGTCAGCATACATTTTACATTTTTGTAACAGTCTTAAAATAGTTTCATATATCCATGACGGAGACGCCTCGCCCCCCGCACAAGCCCCGCCCACGATTAATCGATTACTCATTTTTGAGACCTATCGATGATCGAAATGAAAAATTGACAAAAATGCCCATACCTACGTTCCACCACATCCCAAAGGTTTTCTATTGGATTGAGATCTGCTGACTGTGGAGGTGATTTTAGTATAGTAAACTCATTGCCATGTTCAAGAAACCAGTTTGAGGTGATTTGAACTTTGTAACATGGCATGTTTTTCTGCTGGAAGTAGCCATCAAATGATTGGGTACACTATGGTCATAAAGCGGTGGACAGGGTTTAGCAGTATGTAATACTCACTTAGGCTGTGGCATTTAAACAATGTTTAAGAAGATGCTCTTCTACATACCTTGGGTATAATGAAGTGGTCATTTGAGTTACTGTTGCCTTTCTATAAGCTGACCCAGTCTGGCTATTCTCCTCTGACCTCTGACATCTGCAAGGCATTTTTGCACACAGAACTGCCACTCACTGGATATTTTCTCTTTTTTGGACCATTCTTTGTAAACCCTAGAGCTGTTTGTGTGTGAAAATCCCAGTAGATCGTCAGTTTTTGAAAAGCTTAGACCAGCCTGTCTGACTAAAAAAAAAAGCAATAAACCATAAAGAGAGAAACTTCATATGAGAGATTTCTTAATCATCCTGTCTTGTTGGTGATATAGCAGACAGTGTGTTGCAACATTTGGTCAATATTTTAAATTATTTAAAACGTTTCTGTAAAATTAACACTATGGTGTCTGAGGTGTGTTTACAGCAAACTATGAAAGGCATTTGATTCTGTCCCCTCAGTAAGAGCCCATATATCCTTTTGCTTATGAAACTACGAAGTCTTTGTGCTTTTGTTTTTTGCTTCGCCTTTGAAGTATGTATATGAAGCATTGTTTCAGATTCTTTGTTAGCATGCCCTAAAGTTTGGAACATATGCCAGGGTTCCTATTCCATTTATGCTAAAGCTCTAAGGATGCGACCACTAACAAACGAGTATAAAGTGATTTTTTTTCTTTCTCCAAGTCTTTCCTCTCTTTGCTCCTGATCATTCATATTAAGGTTCAGTTTCAGGTTTAGTGAACGTTGAGTTCTTTGGCATGTTGTAAATGTCACACAGTGATTATCTGGAGAAGAGAGACAATGCTTCTTGTGATTCATATAACCATCAGCTTTGATTGAGTTATGTGGGAGAGATGATCAGTGTATCATGCATTGTGTGATGCATATGTTGCATTTCATTCAGTCTCAGGAAATCCATACATTTTGATAGTCACTACTAATCAGCATTTGATCTGACTGGGATATCGCTGCTTTATTTTTAGGCATTAGACAAGGCTTTTTGCCCATGCCTGGCCCCGTAGTGAAAGCTTTACAGGGGCCCGTGGGAATGGGATCTGCAGGCAGAGTTTATGAAGAAATGGCCAATGTGAGCCATCCATATAATTAACATTCTGGTGGTGTTACATGATGTCCATTTTTACTGTGCTTGTGGTTTTCAGGAGAGCAAGAATAGTCAGGATTGCTGCATGGCTTTTAGACTTTTACACACAGATTATGTGGGTTAAAATCTGAAGTGTATGCATCAGCTAAATGGTGCACTTCTGTATTACAGCTGATGTGTGTAATTTGGATGTTAAAAATTCCTTATCCTATTCCAGTTTTCCAGTTGCTATTACATAGCAAACCATGTTTAATTATTTGAGTAGTATGGTGTTTTTTATCTTAGAAATGTTGTGGTCGCTTATTGTTGTGTCTTTGTTACAGGGGAGACTGGTTTGGGAAAGTCTACCCTCATGGACACCCTGTTCAACACCAAATTTGAGGGTGAACCTACACAGCATAATCAGCCTGGAGTGCAGCTCAAGTCCAACACTTATGAGCTGCAGGAAAGCAACGTTCGCCTCAAGCTCACTGTGGTCAACACTGTAGGCTTTGGAGATCAGATCAACAAAGAGGATAGGTGAGATCTGCTTGTAATAAAATATTTTTTATATCATAATAGATAAACCTTAGATGTGTTATCAGAATCAGCTTTATTCGTCATTGGTGAAAGATCATTAGCTATGTTTCCATCCAAACAGGGGCGGATCTATATTCCTACTCATAGGAATATATGAGTATTTTCATACGAACTGTGCCCTGTTCTGAATTAAACTGCCAGTGTAAAAACTCCCTTTATTTATATTCTTAAAATGAGAGAAATACGTGCTTATTCTGAATTTTTAAGCTTAGGCTTAAGAGACATGAACAAGTTATTTGAAAAACATGAACTTTGCAACATGTTTTGTCTTCATGCTCTTGAGTATGGTTTTACTATAAACGTACATTTGCATAAAGCATGCATATTTGTCCATACCCATGTTGATCAGAGTATTAAAAACTTGAAACATATTCATTTAAGGTACATTTAAGAACTGATAAAAATGTGTGATTAAATGAATAAATTGACAGCCCTACTAATAACACAATATGAACAGCCATCAGCAGGGGCACTAATACGATCACTTATATACTGCTACGTGCAACAACAAAACCTGAGGAAGACAAATCGGCCTACTAGCCAGTTTGGGATTGGTTCCTGGGTTTCTGGAATCAAATCGCAGCAGAATGGCTAGCAGAAAACATAAGGAGAAAGGTGGATGGGAAAAAGTTAAAGAAAAGAGGGCCACAGTGTAGTTAGTACATAGCACACCATAGTACAGTGTCTGTTGCGTACAGCTGGGGCGAATGGCCGGATGGTGGGCCTATTTGGAAGAAAGTCCAGGGCTGTTTTTTAGCCCCAGTCCGTCCCTGCTTGGAGGTGGAGAAACAAAGTACTTTATGACCTGCAGCATTTCTTATAAAAGATTTAAAAATGAAAGAAATTAAAAACTAGATTTTTTTTCTAGTGTAAGTTTTAATGTAAAATGTTTTTGATTTTAACATTGGTCTATGTTTAAATGTTTTGCCACTTGCGTGAGCAACATATAAATATAAAGTATATTTAATATAAGTATATTTTACTTGAATCCACAAGATTTAGTGTTGCCACCCCTCATAGATATCATGCCACCCCCTTGCCACCCCATGAATAATTTTCTAGGTCCGCCCCTGCATCCAAAGTACTGTATTTAACTTCTGGGCAAAATTGGAATATTGCATGAAATATAGCATTGTGAATAAAGCATCATTTCCATCTAGCGTGCAAAATAGAAGAAATTGTCTCATGCTCCTGATAAACTGGTGCCAAATGTTGCTAAGAAAAAATTTAAGTTGCTGCATTAGGAGAAGCCACTTTGAGTCTGTTTTTGTATTTAATTTACTTGCGCCACAAAGCGTGCAGGTGATGCGCAATAAATGTGGTCATTGCATCTTGCATTCAGAGGTGGCTGCCTGCTGTTTGGAAATGCAGTTGTGCAAAACCGATATGGTTTACACATTGCCCAAAGTCACATGACTTTTTTTTGAAAGCACATCAAGATTTGGTATGTGTTTCCATTGTTGTTTATGTGCATTTTTTTTTTATGTACATCATAAAAATAGGTGGATGTTTGTGCTAGACCAGGGGTTTTGAAATTTTATGATGCCAAGGACCCCCAAATATGATTAATTTTTCATGAGGGGACCCCCTTCCTAAAATCCATTTGTATATTTTTATTTATGAAAAAACACTGTTAGATAAATAGTGCGACTTAATAATACAACATATTGTTTCCAAACTTAAAATGGCTATACTTAATTTTGGATGTATAAACCTGAAGAAGTACATTTTCAATAAAAGATTTTATTAAGACTCGCATTGTAGAGGGTTGACACACACACACATATACATACATACATACATATATGTATATGTGTGTGTGTGTGTGTGTGTGTGTCAACCCTCTACAATGCGAGTAAAAAACCTGCATATGCGAGTTAAAGGGGGGGTGAAACACTCAGTTTCAGTCAATCTCATGTCAATCTTGAGTACCTATAGAGTAGTATTGCATCCTTCATATCTCCGAAAAGTCTTTAGTTTTATCATTTATAAAATAAATATAGGCTGTACCGAGTCTTTCCGGAAAAAACCGAGCGCCTGGAGGCGTATCGTGTGGGCGGAGCTAAAGAATGACAAGCGCGCAAAGCGGTGACGTCCTCAAGCGTGGAGAAACCCATCTATCTCAGCTAATACAGATAATGATCCACAATCAAATCTGAGGCTGAAATAAATTGAACAGGAGAAACGGCAACATCAGGACGTCCATCTCTGTGGTATGTAAGTTACTGTATTTAATGGCCTCTCCACATTTCTGTGTGTTTACTCGCAGTGTATGAGGACATGATTCGGTTTATGGACTATTGTATGCGACTAGACCTTAGAAGTAGCAAGCAAAACGGTTTTGCACGTCAGAATACTGTAACGTTATACAGAGAACAACAATGGAGTAACCGTTAGCGCATTTGAATGACGAAGCACGCGATCGTGTCGTTTACTGATGTTTACTCATGCGACGGTAGCCAATAGCAGAGACATTTGAAGCAGTTTAAGTTAACTCACCGTCGAAGCTTTATCGCTGGGACCGCTCCGTCAAAAACACACTTCTTTGGTATGATTTGGTAAAGTCCTGTGACAGCAGTGGCGTGTAAATCCATTTTGAGACGCAACTGAAACGATGTTGTCAAGCTTCCCGTCATTTCTGCGTTCAAATCGGTTCAAATGCAGCACTGCCTTCCCGGAATGCTGTGCTGAAGCGTTGAAGTCGCTCGACGTCACCCATAGGAATAAAGTGGAGCGCGGTGCGACAGAAGTGTTCACGGACGACTGGATCTGCATCTGAGAGACTGTTTACAGCGTGCTCTAGTCACGCGCGCACGCACCCTACCGGGAGAAGAGCCTGTACAGCCCATACAAGGACCTTCCGCTCTTATTAACGTCAAGTAGACCCATACTCGAAAAAAACTCGCCGAAACTTGTGAGAAACCGGAAGGAGTATTTTTGACACAGAAATACTCCATCAAACGTCCAACATTAGTTTTTGAAACTTTGTCTATGTTTAGGATGGGAATCCAAGTCTTTAGTGTAAAAGGCTCAGTATGCATGAAACAGCATTTCACCCCCCCCTTAATGTTCACTCTGGGCAACTAAATAATATCTATCATATAGGCTTGGGCGGTATCCAAATTTTGATACCGTCAAACCTCCTCCCTATTTTACCTCGGTATACGGTATTACCGTGAATAATTAAAACATTATGTAAGGCTCAGACAGCGTCAACAAACTGTTGGCTTGGCTTATATATATATATATATATATATATATATATATATATATATATATATATATATATATAGGCCTATATTTTTATTTTATTTTTTACATTTGAGCCCCTGCCCCTGAGAAACTCTCTGCACGTTTTATGCATACCGTTATGAGACAATTGACTTTTTTTTTTGTGAGTCCCATGTCCACTTGATTTTTGTGGAGTTCATGCTTATTGCTTACATTGCCAGCTGTGTGACAAAAGGCTTCGGCAATATTACAGCATAGTCTGAAGGTGCGCTCGGTTTTTCATCCACGCAGCAGTGAGTGGATGGTGGTTTCGGATATGCGCCCTTAGGTTCAAGGTATTTCCATCTCTCGCGGTCATCTTTTTGTTGCACAATTTGCAAATTGCCTCGTCTGTATTTACCGTCAAAACCCAAAATACTTCCAAACTGCAGAAGTTGTGTTCTTTTTCGAGACCGAATAACTCGAATAAGTATTAGTATTAAATATTTAATAATTAATTGTTGATCAGCAATATGTAAGTTGATCTGTTTTTTTTTTTGACGGTTTGACGGTATTGAAACTGATACCGTTGCTATTTTTAGATCCCACGGTATACCATTTTACCGTATTACCGCCCAAGCCTACTATCATAAGCAGTTGGCTAATAAATGCTTAGATTTGACTTGCCTGTGTGTGTGTGTGTGTGTGTTAGAGGTTAAGAATAAGTTTAGAATAGATATATTTTCACTCGCTGAACACTCTAAATGAGTGCGTGAGAGTTTCTCAGCTCATCTGATGACGTACCGTAAACTCTAGTGTGAAGGCGCACAACTCGCCGGCGCTTTGCTGAGGGCGTTTCTCAAACAAACGTATGTGAGAGGGAGAGCGGGAGTCTTACATACCACGCAGAATCAACACGCTATGTTAACTATATTTTTTGTTGTATTTTCCTGTCAAAATACCAGAGTTAATTTAGAATTATTCAGCTTTAAACAACAAGCAGAAGATATGCCGTTTTTTTCCCCAGTAGTGGGCGGAACTAATGCACAAACAGCAATCTCATTGGCTGGCACTCATCTTTTTCTTTTCAGGTTTTGATTTCAGCCAATCAGCGAATGCTGTCAATTGTCAATGTGATTAATATTCATGAACCCAGCAGCTTATCAGTCCTTAGTGCAATGCATATTATTATTATTAGTAGAATTAGAATTATTATTTATTATCTTTTTATTATATTATATATACATTTTTTACAGAAACACCAACAATATCTTAAGCACCACCACCAGTTCATTGTTCAGTTAAATGAAAAATATGCATTCATACATGTTTACCAACAGTTTCAGTTCTAATTACTAAAGTTATATAATTAAATAGTGCTTGATAATCATATCATAACATAGTCTAATGCTTGATTGACTGGTGTTAAGAGTGTACATTCAGATATTTAAAAAGCTGTTCCATTTTACAAAGATATATATTGCCAAGGTGTGCATAGAGGGTTGTATGTTGTTTCACATATAATGTAAAATGTGGGTCCCATCATGGCCAAACCAGTTGAGAACCACTGCTCCAATGCCCCCGTTTTCTTTGGGATTTTAGAGCCTTTGCTAATTTTCAAGAGAATTCATATGTCATATGACAATTGTGTGTGCAGAGCTCATTATAAAATAGAAGTTGGATGGTAATGTGAAATGAGATTCCCAAACTTTCAGGTTTTTTGATGCCGTAGGCTAAGAATATGCCTGTTATAAAAGTTTTTTTTTTTAGATTCTGCTAAAACAGCATGTTATTAAGCTTAATGCTTGTGACCAGCTTTATTTTGCCTGAAGATGTGCTTTCATGGGTCTTAAGCTAGCCTATCCAACTATTTATAGATGTCTCAACCAGTACCTTTTCCCCTCAAAGCTCACAAAGTTTTATTTTACAGTTCTGTAGTAAGCATGCAGCTT
This sequence comes from Pseudorasbora parva, assembly GCF_024679245.1. Classification (NCBI taxonomy): domain Eukaryota; kingdom Metazoa; phylum Chordata; class Actinopteri; order Cypriniformes; family Gobionidae; genus Pseudorasbora; species Pseudorasbora parva. Next base: position 25,777,209 of record NC_090182.1, read on the forward strand.
ATACTTTATTAACACTCCTCTTTATTTTAGTGCTAGTATTTTTTTTTTTGTGTTTGTGTTGTGCCTTTAAGTTCCTTTAAAAACATTCCACCTCCTTCATTGTTTAATTTGCAGTTACAAGTCTATTGTGGAGTTCATCGATACTCAGTTTGAAGCGTACCTTCAAGAGGAACTGAAGATTAAACGCACCCTACACAGTTACCACGATACACGGATCCACGCCTGTCTGTATTTTATCGCTCCCACTGGACACTCGCTAAAGTCCCTTGACCTGGTTACTATGAAGAAGCTAGACAGTAAGGTTGGTGATGCATTTTATTTTTTAACAAATGTTTGCACACTCTGGACTTACCATTATGATTTAATTTAAAGTGTTTTAATGGCTGTGGACTATCTAAAAAGGCATTACTACATGACTACATCATTTTTATAACATTCTAGAAAAATAATAGTAATAATAATCCTTACAAAATGAGGAATTACAAAAACAAGCTTTCATTTAATGAAGTTAATGTCTGCTATATATGTGCTTTAGCATTATTTACTGTTTCACTGTGCAGAGCAGTTGTTTTAAGATGTGGGTTATTAAGCATTCAGCTGAAGGCTATGCCATGTTTAATGTCATTGGAGCTGTATATGGAGTCAGTGAAGGTCAGCTGTGTAATACTGCATTCTGTTTCATCTCTCGCTGTGCTGCACAGACTGCCTGAACAAAGATGCCCTCTTAGATCTGAAGCTGAAGCTAACAGTAGCCTCACATGCTTGAGTAGAGAATTATTTGTACTCTCACTGTGCCTAAACCTTTTTTTAAGTGTCTGTGTTAACCTCACAATTTGTCAGTAGTAAATTATAGGAAACAGACAAAGCATAAAGCGAGTGGCAAGCTACTGAGAATAGTGCTTAGATGTTAGTGTGGGTGGCAGGAGTGTAAGAATTGAGTGACTGGGATCAGAGCACTCCATATGTGCACTTGTGTGTGTGGGTGGGTGTGTGTTTGTTTGCCTGCGTGTGTATGTGAGCGAGTCATGAGTGAAGAGGGGTGTTTGAATGTGTGACCTGAGATTAAAGGAATAATAAAAAAAGCTACATTTACTAACCCTCATGCTGTTACCAAACTGTATGTCTTTCTTCTGTGGAACACAAAAAATGAATGTTTGACGAACGTCCAGACCATTCTTTTCTGTATTAGGCGAACTGTATCCTTAAAATACCCTCTCTGGATTGGTTTCAAAGTGAATAGCAAATATCTACATGCATCAATCAATTGACTAACGATACAATCTTTCGTTGCAAATTGTAAAAAAACCTTCACCTATATTTTTTCAAGAGACAGCATTATTTTGACACTTCACATCTTTCCGCACTGTCCCTCTATGCATTACCGCCACCAATGCGTGCATTCTCATTTAAACTCACCTGTCAGTGCGACAATAAGGACTAGATACATGCAGAAAGACAGTACTGTCACTGACTGTCCCAATCAGAGCAGTGCTGCACCACCACAAAGACATAAAAGAGTAATTATTTAGGAAATTATTACTTAAGTTCTGTACACATCCAAAGCAGACACTGAGGGCGAGTTATCTTCTTTTGTGCTTGAACTGAAAAATACAGAAAAAAATATTAATCTAATTGTATCACATAATTTTTTGAGATATGAGAAAATATTGTTGTGCTGACTATGCAAACCAATATCAGATCATGATGAACCGTTCGATTTACACCTCTAGTTTGAGGGCATATTCAGATGTGAGCGGGCTGAGGTTATGCAAGCTTTCACAGGGTTCCTTTTTCAGTTCATTTTAGTTGCATTAGCTTCTCCTTATTAAAAATGTAAAAAGAGGTTATCCGTTTGTGTCATTTTAATTTCAGTTGTGTCTGCAGCAGTATCTGCATTTATTAAATTCAGCCTTTTCTTTTATATTTCTGCTATTTATTCAGTTTGCTCAAGAGGATATAAAAGGCATAGGCATAAAGCCATAAAAGACATGATGAGAGAATCTGTGTCTATATTTATCTGGACTCAGCCAGATGTTCTGAGGTAGCTTTGAGTTGCTTGCATCCAGATTTAGTAATTTACTGCCTGAGTAGCTGAATGTAAGCTATCTGAAGTGGAAATATGTTCTCACCATAGCCGTGTGAGGTTTTATATGTTAGTATGCTCTGAAATCTTCTGTCTGCTATTTCTAGTTGACGTCAAAATCTTAATTCGTATTACTATAAATTGATTCAATTTCTGATTACTGACTATTCCTAAATGCTTACAAGTAATCTTTCTCCTATTATATACAGGTGAATATCATCCCGATTATTGCCAAGTCAGATGCTATCTCAAAGAGTGAACTGGCAAAGTTCAAAATCAAGATCACGAGTGAGTTGGTTAGCAATGGTGTCCAGATCTACCAGTTTCCCACTGACGATGAGACTGTGGCAGAGATCAACTCAACCATGAATGTGAGGAGCTTAACGCTAAATATCATTAATTTGAATTCTTTCTTGTTGTTGCATGCACTAAGCAAGATGTTCTTTTTTTAAGATGTGTGTAACTCATTCCACATTATATGTTTCGGAAATGAGTGATACCTAAAATCATGCTTATAGTTGAGAAAAATTAGCTGCTATCGTTCTATGTCTAAATTCTAGTTACTATGTGCTATATAAGAGAACAAAATATACTTGTACAGTATATTCGTATTATGAAATTAGATAAACAAGATTAAGAATGAATGATGTGTTCCTATTCAACTTGAAATTCTTTTACATAACCAATGTACTATTTCCTGTTTGCTTGGAGACAGCACAGCCATGTTTTATACTTAAGTGCTCGTCCAGTTTGCATATCACTTCGCAGTTTAAGTGAGAAAGAAACCATATGGTGTCCAGCTTTCTTGCTTGGTTTGCTCACAGGAAATGACACCAAAGAAGGGGAGGCATTCTTCATCAATGTACTCTCCGAACAATATAGAGCAGGCTACATGACATCCAATGAATGAATGACACTTTCCACACAGCCTGTGCCCTCAGGGTTACTGTGGGGGTCTTCCAGTACTGGTTAACCATTGGAAACAAAGATAGCTGACCTCAGGACAAATTCCATTTGATTCATGTGATGTGCCCTCATATCTTTCTCAGTGGTTTTAAAGGCTGTTCTTGGCTTATAAATTGTAAATTGTGAATCTTAACAAGGTGATTTCTTAACAAGGTCTTCGCTGCTGCGAGACGTAGTGTTTCAGTAGAAAGGAGGGTACTATATTGTTCCTCGTTGTGTTCCTAGTTTCTTAGACCAAGACTGATTGACAGACGAGTGCATTTAAATACATTACTGTTAAAAAGTTTGGGTTTGATGATCTTTTTTGGTGTGTTTCAGAATGAATGCTCTTATTCGAATCAAGGCCACATTTATTTGATCAAAAATACTGTAAAAACTAATATTGTAAAATATTATTAGTTTAAAATAACTTTTACTAAATACATTTACTGTCATGTTTGATCAATTTAACTAATCCTTGCTGAATAAAAGTTTTTTTTGAATAAAATAAAATTATTTTCTTTAGTTTTGTTATAGGTATGTGTAGGATTGTAAATGTTTATATGAGCTTACATGCACTAATCTGGATATAAATGCTGTGTCATCTTGTCTGTTACAGTAAGAATTTGAAATAGACTGCAGTATTTCTGCTAAATAATTTGTTTGTGGGACTTTTTTTTTTTTTTTGCTTTGCAGGGTCATTTGCCTTTTGCAGTGGTGGGAAGCACTGAGGAAGTGAAGATTGGGAACAAGATGGTGCGAGCACGCCAGTACCCCTGGGGAACCGTCCAGGGTAAGTTCTGGTCACGTCTTCCAGAGGAAATGACACTGAGCTCTTCCCTCTGTTTGGCCATGGCCTCTTTGTTCAGGACATCCAAACCCATCCCGTCCCTCCCTTTATGCAGCATTGTGTCTGGACACTCTCTTTTAATCCCTCCATTCCTCTTTATTCCATATTTTTCACAGAAGGGAAGAATGCTAATGTATTAGGGCTGTCAAAAAGAGAAAACTTAGCTGTAATTACCATGTGACTAACCACTGTTGAGCCACAGAAACATTACATCAGTATGGTGCTGATTGATTGATGGCACCAAAATAACACAACATTTTCCTTCACTGAATATCCTGAGCGGTGACATGAAAGACAGCAGGGAAGAAATCCCCATTTGAGCTTCAAGAGTCCTTCGAAAATAGTGCACTGATTAAACATCTGCTATACACTACAATTTAAGTTTAGGAACAGAATGTGTTTTTCTGCACACCAAGTCAGCCATTTTTTATTTAAAAATAGTAATATTTTGAAATATTACGATTTAAAATAACTATGTTCTCCATTTTATTGTATTGTTTTATTAAATTGTATCCCTGTGCTGGCAAAGCTGAATTTTCAGCATTACTCCAGCCTTCAGTCACATGATCCTTCAGAAGTCATTCTAATATGCTGATTTGATGCTCAAAAAACATTTATCATAAATGTTGGTGAATGTTACACATACATATTTCAATTCCTTTTTCCCTTTTATAAAAAAAGAGGATCCAGAGTTCAATGATGTTCAATAAGCTGTGCAACTCCAGCTCACTTTATTCATAATTTGTCCTTTCAGTCTATTGATGCGTGTTGTATGCATGCAGTGATTTGATGCGTAACATTAGAGCAGCAGTGCTGTGACTGTCTGTGACATCACTCTGAATCTCTCTCTCTCTCTCTCTCTCTCTCTCTCTCTCTCTCGGCACACGAGGCTGCGGGCAGCACACGTGGTATTACTTAAATTAGCTTGCTGCAAGGCTGAACTCACTGAGGAAAAATATGGATATATGTTATGTGTGTGTTTTCATGCACTGCTGCTGCATTTCATTTGTTTTAATCAAGATTTTAGAGCACATTGTTTACTTGAATTGATTAAAGGAACAATTTCTTGGATTAAAACCCAATAAATTAATACATTTTAATAGAGGTCGTATATGTTCTTCTGAAAGGCTTCCTTGTTTCAGTGGTATAAAATAAGTTCTGTAAATGGTCAGCATTTCTTTAAAGCATTATTTTTAACACCTTTATTTTTTTACAGTCTCCTGTATACACCTACAAGAATGAAAAGAATGCTTAAAAAGTAGTTTTAGCTGTACCACTCTTACTTGGTACAGTATGCCATGTGAACTACCAATCTGGAACTTTTCCATAAACTACCCATATCTTTAACTTTTAGACTAACTCCACCCTCAAAAGGAATGTAGTAATTAATGTGTGTGGCATGTCCTGGAGGAAGTTATTCCCTTCTTTTTTCATATCCCAATAAGACTTTGGCTTATTGCTCATTTTCCAAATCACGTGTTTTCCAGTGGAGAACGAGAATCACTGTGATTTTGTAAAGCTGCGAGAGATGCTGATCAGGGTCAATATGGAGGACCTGCGAGAGCAGACTCACACTCGCCACTATGAGCTATACCGCCGCTGCAAGCTGGAGGAGATGGGATTCAAAGACACCGACCCCGACAGCAAACCCTTCAGGTGAAGAGAGTCATGATTACACCAACATTTTGGAAACAGTTCTCTATCATTTATATAATTTATAGTCTGCATTTACTGGCATTAATTAATAATGATGAAATATCTTTTGCATCTGGTTTGTTGTGTTCAGCCTCCAAGAAACATACGAGGCCAAGAGGAATGAGTTCATGGGTGAGCTGCAGAAGAAAGAGGAAGAGATGAGGCAGATGTTTGTCCAGAGAGTCAAAGAAAAGGAAGCAGAGCTGAAAGAAGCAGAAAAGGAGGTTTGTTTGTTTTTGTTTGTTTGTTTGCAGGTATAGTCTGTAATTTTGTAGCAATTTTGTTATAAAGCTCTCCAAAGTGTTACAGAAAGCTAACTCCGCCTGGTATGTAATTGTATATCTGGGATGATTTATTATATCAAGTACAACTAAACAGCATTAAAAAAAGTTTTGACTCTTTACAGTAGATGTAAAGCATTGTTTGTTCTGTTAGGGGTTAACAGTATATGACCCAAGACCAGTAGTGAAAAATGAAGACCAAGAGTCAGGACTCAGGAGTGTAATTAAATAAAGAAAAATTTACTGAAGAATAGTTTGCAGTTTCATCAGCAGAAGCCAGCTTCAAGTCTCACAAGGAGTTTGCGCTCCCTCTCTCCCAGTCTCGTCATCCCGCCTAGTATACATATAATTGTCCCAACAGTTACACTGTTTTCAAGGTCTGTCTACGTCATAACTGCAAGGTGGGTGATTCTGATTGGCTCAAAGAAAACGCAGAGTCATGGTAATTTTCCACACGTTGTCAGTTGCACGTGTCCATAGATCATGTGTTGAAGTTAGTGTGCCGAAATTAGGCCCGTAGAGACGTTTCAGATCTGGAGCAGATGCCAGCTTGCCCAGAACTTTTGTTACCCATCTTTTAGGATGTCCATTCTCAACACTGATCTGTAACACAGAATATTGCTTACATACACAGATACAAAGTCTCTCCAAGGTTGGAGCTGATTAAGCTCCAGTTCAGTTTGTTCCCCCAAAACATACTGATAACATGTACTTTCTTTCAGTGAGAGGTACAGACAGTAGTGCAGGCAATATTCATCTTGACTCTTTAGTGTTTCAGTAAAAGGAAATCTAAAATGAATAAAATATAATAAATTAAATGAAAGACAAATCCATATTTCATATCTGGAAGCCGGGCTAAGTGAGCATACACTGTTTCTGCACTCCTGTCATATTAGGGGTGAGTGATACCTCCATAATCCAAACACACGACACCTTGATGCTAAGTGTTTAGTGACACATCACACATCTCTAGCCCAGACCCTCAGTCACTCCTCAGAGACCAAATACACAGTTTGAACAAGAAACTATCAGTGGTTCTTTTAAGCAAAATCATAACTGGAAATAATCATTCAAAATCAAAATAATAAAGGAGGATTCATATTGATTAAGGCTTTGATTATTAATTTATTTAGGATATATACAGTATATTGAAGCACCAGTGGATTTCAGAATCCCCCCTTTCAGTCCAGTAACAGCTCACATACTGACTCTTTAATGTTCACATCACAGCTTCATGAAAAGTTTGACCGTCTCAAGAAGCTTCACCAGGATGAGAAGAAAAAACTAGAGGACAAGAAGAAGTCTCTTGATGATGAGCTGAACGGCTTCAAACAGAAGAAGACGGCCGCTGAGCTGCTGCAGTCACAGGCCCAGCAGGCAGGGAGCTCTGCCACACTTAAGAAGGAAAAAGAGAGGAAAAAGTAAGTATTGACCTCTCCACGTGGTTCTTAAACCTCACAACCTTCCCTCCCCAAGACACCAGACGATCACAATGCAGGAGAACATATGTGCATTTCACTGATCCCTCACATAAGATGAGGGGACGTTGAATTTAGATTATTATAGCTATGGAATTCAAATGGATGGTGTTGACACTGTTTCTGCGGTGCAGTGAAATGAAAATGAAAGGTCTAGTTTCAGCATATAGACTACTGTTCAAAAGTTTTAGGTCAGTAAGATACTGACACTTGATTTAGGTCAAGGATGCATTAAATTTCTTAAAAAATACAGTAAAGAGATTTATTACATTACAATATATTTCTATTTGAAATAAATGCTCTTTTGATATTTCTATTCATCAAAGAATCCTGAAAAAAATGTGTCCGTCTCCACTAAAATATTAAGCAGCACAGTAAATCAGCACATTAGATGTTGATGATGCTGAATGATGCTGAAAATTCTGCTTTGCCATCACAGGAAGAAATTACATTTAAAAAATGTATTTCAAGATATTACTGTTTTACTGTATTTTGGTCAAATAAATGCAGCCTTTGTGAGCATAAGAGACTTCTTTCAAAAACCTTTTTTTTTTTTTTTAAAGGTCCCATTCTTCGTGATTCCATCTTTCAAACTTTATTTACTGTGTAATGTTGCTGTTAGGGCATAAATAATACCTGTAAAATTATAAAGCTCAAAGTTCAATGCCAAGCGAGATATTTTATTTAACAGAAGTTCCCTTTCAAAGCCTACAGCGAACAGCCGGTTTGGACTACAGCAGGAAGTGCAGGGATGTAATGACGTCACTAGAACCGTTTGTTGACTAACCCTCCGCCCACAAGAACACGCAAAATAGGGGGCGTGGTCTCGTTGCTCTCTCACGTGGAGAAGAGAGCACATTCAGCGCTTGCATCTCCCCGTTATGGTAAAAGAGACGGGACCTTTCCGGGCAAAGTGCGCTAAGCTGCTGTCCAATCACAACACGGGAAGCACTGGCCCAATCAGAACTCGTTACGTATTTCTGAAGGAGGGACTTCATAGAACAAGGAAATCATCAGACCGTTTTTAGGACAGAGGAAACAGCGCTATAAATTTTTTGAAAAATACTGGAGGGTTTTTCACGCGAAACATGAACTCATGTTATATTGTACACTGTAAACATAATCAAAGCTTAGAAAACACGCAAAGAACGGGACCTTTAAATCTTACTGACCCGAAACTTTTGACTAGTGGAGATATTCATATTATTGTGCATTTATTATATAAAACTTGCAGTTACATCCAATACATTTGTAGTATTGTTCAATTGTATTTCCATTATGGAAACTAGAGCATACTTTAATTGGGACCTCTTAACATCACCCAGTCTTATGGTTGGTACAAGTCTTGTGTGAATAGAACATGTTAGACAATTATATATAGTTCTAATTATATATGCTCTATAATTATATGTAATTAAGACTAATTTTCATGGTTTGTAAATTGACTACTTCATTAACATTTATTAATGCTGTCTTCACGTGCTATCGGAAATTGGATAATTCCCACTTCTGAAGTTGTGATTTTGAGCTCACCCCATTCAAATTTAAAATGTGAGGGCTTTAATGTGCAATTTTGCCTAGGAAACTCATGTACGATAATTCACAGAGCACGTGAATCAGCATAACAGTACAATTTTTAATCAAAGTGTCATGCACATACAAATTGCTTAAATAATGCTGGTAATCAATCATGGTTTTGTATTCAAGCTGATTTGCTGCATTCACCTGATTATTATGTGAGAAGAAGACACTTGCACTGACAAGGTTTACCTTTTTGTTGTTGTTTTTTTCCCCAATCGATCTGTGCTGCATTTTTAACTGTTTTCCCCTTAAGCTTCCTGTATGTCCTCACGAAGCAGCAGACCACTGCTTTAAAAACACTCAAGTTACGTTTCACAGGAATGAGATACTGAGGAAGGATTTTTGTCATTCGTGAAGGCCCTTTGGCCAAATCCAATACTTGAGATTGAACAGTTTCTTACCACTTCATTTTTCATTATCCAATGGGTGATATTTATCACTGCGTATAAAAGATACAATGTTACAGTTTTCAGTTTTCCTCAGTGCTCATGTGGGGCAATATTCATTGTGATGTTGCTTGTAAGGTGTCTTGTCTAGTTTGTAAATGTCATGTACGTCTCATCCATGCTGTTTTCCAGTTAACTCCTCCTCACCTGCTCCCAGTCCTGCATGAGTCACCTTATGCTGGTAAGGCTTTCAAAGTATCTCTTAAGGCACAAACCTTCGTTCGCACGAGGGGACTAAATTACAAAAACGCATGTAATGATGATGGTCAGTTATACTGATCCTGTAATTGCAGTGTTAATTCACTGCAGTCGTAATTGCAACATTTCCTATTCATGCTTAAACGTCCTAAACACTGGCAATGTGGATGTCTGTGGTAGCAGCAGGGGATATTATGTCACCAGTGCAAGGCGAGAGTTTATTGCTCTCCCGATGTGATGTGCAGCCATCTGCCATCTGAATCCAAAACAATCTACTGTTGTTTGCACTCCACTGCTCTTCCACAATCTCACACAAAAGTGCCTTTAATGGCTCGGCTCCTACAGCTGGGTCACACTAGTCCCACACTTGGCCTAAAATAATGCTGTTATTGAGTGAGCTATCCCTTGCCACAGACCTGTTAGTAATAGTTAAATAACACATGTTAAAGTTAGGATGTCCGGTTTATGTAAATAACAGCAGAAGAGGCAATGTAGTCGATTTTATCCAGCACAAAGAGAACCATTCTAAGCCTTACCACATACACCCCCTGCAACTGCTTTCAAGTGTTTTAACAGATGCACGACTAACATTTTGGATCTTTTTTTTTATTTGTATTAATGTGTGAATACAACAGTGTGTAACCTGTAGGGAACAATAATCTTCCTTCTCTCTCGTTTCCAGTTCAGGATTCCTGTAGAAAGTGCTCCCCCTGCCCGCTGTGAATGAGTTCTCCCCCCTCAGTGTTCCTGAGCCATGCCGTTCCCGTTCCCTCCCCCCTCTCTCCCACCCCCTTGACCCCCCCCCTTTCACACATAAAACAGCTGAGGAGGGATATTAACTGTGAATGGAATCCTTATTTAGATAGTTTAACCTTTTTACATTTTTAATTTTTCTTCTTCTTTGTTTTACTTGCTATACTTTGTTGCGATGCCACGATATTGCTTTGTTCTGCATGACTAGTGTATGAATCAACTTTAACATAAATGGCTACTGTTGCAGTAGTGAGTACACAGGATAAAATGAGACAAATTTAATTTTACTTTTAGTACCCTAGTTTTCATTGATACTATAATATGAAGATATACTAGCTGCTTTCAGTTCAGTCATTGAGCTTTAAAGCGTTTTTGCCATTTTCTAATAGAAATTAGTAAAGAACTGGGTTTTTTTTTTTGTCTCATTTTAGCCTATGCATGTTATGGAGATGCTGTCTGGTCATCTGCTGCCATACCTCAATGTTGTTGTTGTTGTTGTTGTTTTTTTATTGTTGTCATAATGTTTTTTTTATAAACATTTCATTGCTATGCTTGTATTCTAAACTTCATATTGGCACCTTTCATCCACATGTAAGCACGTTTTTATAGTTTGTTATTTTTGTGATATTTTATTTTTCACAAAATAAAAATAAAAATAAAAATTCACTTTCTAATCATTAAATATCAATTGCAAGGGGACCAATAAAACTTTTCATAAAGCTTAAAACTGTGGAAAATCATTGTGTATGATTACCAAACAGTAAATTAACATAATATTGTTCATGCAAGTGTGACTAAATGTTTATGTACTGGGGGTCAGTGGTCCAGTGTTTGATTTGCTTGCTCCTTTTCATATGCATTAAATTCAATATGGGACTTTAGAGAGAAGCTGGACCTTTGAAGGAATTCACTATATCTTTATGCTTAACTGAGCATATCTAATAAGACTTGCTTAGTCTTACATTTGAATGTACTTTTATAAAGGTTTGTGCCCTGTAATATCAAATGAAGAGCTGCTTGACCACTTCCATTACTCAAATTTGACAGTTTATTAGAAGACATTTATAGGTGATCATTTTGTTTATAATTCATTTAAATCTGTCACTGCAGAAAAAGATTTATTTTCAGTCTCTTGAACAAGTTACAATTAAAGATACCAGACTGTTCGGCCAAATCAAAGTGATGTTATTGGTTCTGTGCTGGATGACATTATTTGGGATGGTATCTGGATGCTGGTCTTTCAACAGGTGGTATTGATGTGATTGGTATTTAGCACTTTTATTAACTCTCTTGCTCCCTCCAGTCTCCCTGCTCACTGCCGTGTGTGTATTTACTTTCCTTTGCAGTAATCCCTGGCTCTGCACTGAGTAGTATGGCTTTGATAAGGGACCAGGCCCAGACTCTTTGGTTAACCGGTACCCCGAGGCAGTGTGGACCCGGCTCTCTGTGTTTCTTATAGATCACCTCTTGTGTTTTCATCGTGTGCTCTTTCTGCAGCTTTTACTAACATTTATATTTATTGTGTTACATTTGCTGAAGGCTGTGCTTTGCGGTGTGTGTTTTGTGTTACTAATATGCTTAAGATGTTTGTCTCTTCAGAGATGTGGGGAGGGGGAAGTGCAATTATTATAATCACTGTCCCAATTAAGCTGTTTTATTCTTCTTCTTTTTTGTTTTTAGATTAGGCTAACCTTGACCCCCAAATGTATTACTTTTAGAATGCAAGCTAAAAGCAACGTTGCATTGAACGAATGCATGTTTAAAAGTAAATTGTGAAGAGGATGCATTTGAAGCAGGGCAGAAGGACAGTGTGTTCCTATCCGCCCACATTCCGAATGCTTCATGCTTTTGGCTGGCAGAGCAAGAAAAATCTGAGTGCCCATTTCCAATTGACTGATGTAAACTTGTCTTCCCATTGGCACTGAAGCCCAGTTCAATGCCCTCCTGATACTTTCTCTAATCTGCGTTTGTGTCTCCTCTCTTCCTCTAGCTTCTTTTAACTCTGTCTTGGCCATCCATTGGAAGAGGGGATTGCAGCTTCCATGAGAACTAAGCGTCCACTCTTCTTCCTGTCTTTTTCACTCCGTCAGCCTTGTTTGAATGTTTTATTTAATTGTGTTTTTTTGTTTTCTTTTCATTTTTAAACTTTAATGCTGTGTGCCCTGTTGAACATGGCCTTATGTGGGCTTAACATGGTATTTTCCAACAAATACTAGCTCTGTTTCCTAATTTAGGGCATGCTAAGCAGTCCCTCATTAGTATTTTTACAGACCTCATTTGCTGGCGACACCAGAGCCAAAGCTCTGATAGGCTATTAACAAAGTTTAGTTTAGCATTTTACATGATATTGCCTTGTTCAATGAAACTGTTTCATTTCTTTTATGAATATGTGTTTGTGAATAAACCTGCATGTACTCATCAACATTAACACAGTGTTAACTGTGAAGAGCGAATGGATAATAACTTATTTTGCAAACACTATGTTTAATTTTAGGGTGTGTACTATAAGTTGAGTAAGAATATCTTTAATTAGACTTAAATATTTTGACACGCTGGCTGTGAATATTGAGAAAATCCAAAGAAAATGGCCCCCGAAAGTTTCTGGTTGTTAATGCAGCAAATGTGTTAAGTGAGAGATATTTAACTGTAATTTAAATGAGAATCTTTATCTGAAAGCATGAGGAAAATCTGAGAGGTTTGTATCGTATGTTTTGTAATGCCCTTTACATTTTACAGGACACATTTCAAGTCTTAAATACTCACAGCAATATAGTTATTTTATTTAAAATATAATCTTAGGGAGTAATGGAGCACCTATTGAAATACCATGTAGGTCACATTCAGTGCCACTTTTTTATATTCTTTATCTTCTGTTCTTTTGCATGCCCTGAACATATTTTTGTTTATATATGGAGTTATTCTTTGCTTAGACATATTTACACATCTTACTTTGGACCATTTTATTATGTGTATTTATTCCAGGTACAATGTGCAGTCACATTATAAATGTCATTTCCCATTTTGCCAAATAGTGCATTGATATATACATCAAGGGTTTGCAGTCATTTAATTTTAAGTCAGTCAGTGATGAGGTACAGACATTCATGGATATGTGTGCACTACATATAGTTTTTAAGGACCTATTTTGGTGTTGAAATCTGTTTTAATGATTAATTACATTATTGACAAGTGACTATTTTCTGTGTGAAACAAGACTGGCCTACATTTTTCTAGTCATCTTCCATATTTTCCCCTTAATGTCAATTACCCCCACCCCTGTAATACCAGAAATTTGTGAAATATTTAACTGTAGTAAGATTCCATGGTGTACATTTTCAATAAAACTACATTAAAACAATTTTGATATATTTCATAATTTACCCTCATAAATGACTTTTTTTAAGTGTGTGTATATATATATATATATATATATATATATATATATATATATCCCCTCCAAAAATCATTGAATGCAGGTGTTCCAATCACGTCCATGGCCACAGATGTATAAGATCAAGCCCCTAGGCATGCAGACTGCTTTTACAAACATTTGTGAAAGAACAGGTCACTGTCAGGAGATCAGTGAATTCAAGCGTGGTATCGTGATAGGTTGCCAGTGCCACCTGTGCAATAATACATTTCCCAAATATTCCACGACCAACTTAGTGGTATTATGTTAGCAGAAGCAATTGGAAACAACAGCCAAAGTGGTAGGCCACGTAAAATCACAGAGGGGGTCAGCGCATGCTGAGGCAGTGTGCAGAAGTCACCGCCTCTCCAACTTTCTGCAGAGTCAGTAACTACAGACCTCCAAACTTCATGTGGCCTTCAGATTTGCTCGAGAACACTGTGTAGAGAGCTTCATGAAATGGGTTTCCATGGCTGAGCAGCTGAATCCACGCCTTACATCCCCAAGTGCACTGCAAAGCGTCGGATGCAGTGGTATAAATCACGCCACCACTGGACTCTAGAGCAGTGAAGACAGTGTTCTCTGGAGTGATAAATCGTGCTTCTCTGTCTGGCAATCCGATGGACGAGTCTGGATTTGGTGGCTGCCAGGAGAATGGTACTTGTCTGACTGTTTGGTGTTTGCTGGAGGAGGATTATGGTGTGGGGTTGTTTTTCAGGGGTTGGGATTGCCCCCTTAGTTCCAGTGAAAGGAACTCTTTATGCTTCCGCATACCTGAATTTTAGACAATTTCATGCTTCCAAATTTTGTAAGAACAGTTTGGGGATGGCCCCTTCCTGTTCTAATGTGACTGCGCACCACAAAGAAAGGTCCATAAAGACATGGATGAGCGAGTTTGCTGTGGAGGAACTTGACTGGCCTGCAAAGAGTTCTGACCTCAAACTGAGAGAACACCTTTGCAATGAATTAGAGCGAAGACTGCAAGCCAGGCCTTCTTGGCCAACATCAGTGCCTGACCTCACAAATGCGCTTCTAGAAGAATGCTCAATAACACACTCCTAAACCTTTTGGAAAGCCTTGCCAGAAGGGTTGAAGATGTTATAGCTTCAAAGGATTGTCCAACTCCATATTAAACCCTACAGATTAAAAATGGGATGTCATTCAAATTTATGAGTAAAGGCAGGCGTCCCAAAACTTTTGGTGTGTGTGTTGAATTTGAAACGTAACGCACTTGTATGAATTGCATAAAGAAAATGTATTTTGTACACAACACTGATAAGATGAGAGGAAAGGATTAGATGCTACACAATGGTTAGGTGTGACAATAGACATATGGTGCGTCTCAATCAGCTCCCTAGTTCAGTCAGGGCACTGGTCAGGACACAAGTCAATGGGCTGACTCCCTGATTAGTGCCCTGACTACTGAACTAGGGAGCTGATTGAGACGCACCCATAGACTGTGTCTGTGGCTCAAAACATAGTCAGCTTCCTACCAAGACAGTAGTTTCGTCATCATAGACGCTTTTCCCCAAAAAAGCCTGCGTTTCCATTTCTGGCCACTAAGAGGCGCTGTCACACTCAGGAATCGTCAGCTATCAGCCCTCGTCACTGGACTGTACAGTGTCCTTCGTCCGCGCACAGAAAATAATAATATTTAGATAGCTGCTGTTTATTATACTCGATAAATATGTCTACTACGACCGGTGGCGGAGAGTTCGGCAACCCTCTGCGGAAATTTAAGCTGGTTTTCTTGGGGGAGCAAAGCGGTAAGTGTTCAGATATTTGAGACGTGGACAGATAAATAACGTTAGACGGGCCAGGTGAAATGATGCTCTATAAGGATAGATGTTACTAAATAAACATGCAAATAATAATCTGACAGTTTGGACTGATACGCTTGTCGACACGCACTTAAAATACACTAAGTTACAATTTACAGAAAAGGTGTAGCATGTAGCATTGAACATCCTTGCAGTACACGAACTATATACAAAAGATGTGATATTCAAATATCAACTCCATTGTGCTGTAATTTATAAAGTATATGTATTTTTCTGTCTTTCCCCTCAGTGTTTAAGTATTCTTGAATGTATACATCGAGGGAAGCCATCAAGTCCTTGTATTAGCATGTTTGTGTTGTCTGTTCCTAGCCGCTATAGATATCTCCCATTTTTAAAGGCCTTTTATATGTGATCGCATTCATCATTACTGTTTGACACATAAAATGCAAATTATATTGTGCTAGTACTTTATATTTATATGTTTTAATCTATAAAAAAAATACTGTCTGTTGTGAGAATGGTTGCTAGTTGTTAGCATGTGCCTAGCTAACCGGCTGTGACAATCAAGATCATGAGATTATAAACCACATCAGGGATGTTTAACTGCCACATCATCCGCGTCACATCCACGTTTTCGTTCCATAATGGTTGGATTTGACGCAAAAAAGCATCAGCCAGCTGTCGTAAACAAGAGCTTTTGGCATTTCTTAGTCTGTATTGATGCGGTATGTAACTGTGGAAAGCAGGACGGCGACACCCATGTTGCCAACACAGCGATCAGAGTTCAGAATCATCCTGCAGACCAACGCATCCGTTCCCTTGACAGCATCGAGGCGAACACCACACATGCTGTCTATGTAGGGATCCCACTAGGTTTGGAGACGCATTCACTGTGAGGTCTCTATGTTTAATGCGTCTTGTTTTCTTTTCCTCCACAGTGGGCAAAACTTCACTTATCACCAGGTTTATGTATGACAGCTTCGATAATACCTATCAGGTAACATCTGCTGTGATTGTTAGAGTCCATGTTATGTTCATGTGGCATATGCTTACCATGTCAACTTAATATTAAAGTGTTATTGACACTGTGTTTGGTTACTTAAATGAGTTGTTCACTCACTAATGAGAACTCATTAGTGAGTTTTATTAGTTTATTCATTTACTCATTTTCATGTTGATCCAAACCTGTCCTTTTTTCCATGGAATACAAAAGGAGATACTCTGTAGAATGGTCACACTGCTATTTTCCTTACAACCAAAATCATACAAGCAACTGTCTAACTCTGTAGTTACAGTTCAAAATTATTATTTTTGGCACCATGAAACTTTTAGATTATTTTAATAAACACAATATACTCTTTAAGATATGTTTTAATATTTTTTAAACATGTATTTTATGCTCACAAAGACAGCATTTATTTACCGGTAATCTAAATGCAATAAAACCTATAAAATCCTGAAATATAATTACAATTTAAAACATTCATGTCATGGAAAAACTGCATTTTCAGCAGTTCAGTGTCACATAATCCTTCAGAAATCATTCTAATATGCTGATTTGGTGCTCGAGAAATATTTTGGTGCTCAACTTAATATTAATGTGCTGCTGAATATTTTTGTGGAAATTATGACCCCCCCCCCCCAGTATTTTTTTAGGATTTGAAGTTAAAAAAGATAAGCATTTATTGGATTTTTTTTTTTTATTATTGCACAAAGTGTGAATGCACAAGAGCAAAATAGATTTTCAGTTTATATGGACCAACTGTAGTTTTTGATCTTGAAAGAATTATTGTAAGGAAAAGAGCAGTATGGAAATTCTTCAAAAAATCTAATTTTGTATCCTACAGAAGATTAAGAAAAATAGTAATTACAGTTAAAATAAATATTCCTTAAATGGCCTCTTTTTTACAATGTGCCCCAAGTTAACCCGTTGTTTCTCTCCATAGGCAACTATTGGTATAGACTTTCTGTCAAAAACCATGTACTTGGAAGACCGCACGGTAGGACAGAAATTAAAATTTCTGCAATTATTTCCATGGAGTCTCTGTGTGCCCAAGCCCATTTTATTTAGTTGAAATATTGACTATCAATGTTAGTGCTGGTGTAATAAGATGGTTTTGACACACACTGGCTCAAGTCATTCACCTTGACATTTTCTAATACCATCTTTAAGGTCTATAGTGCCCTATTCGGACAGGACTAGTTTTCTAAACAATGTTTAAGTTATAATGCTCATCACCTGACATCTCTGATTTCATTTAACAATTTGGATGGAACTAACATCTCTGGTTATTAGGTGGGAGTGTGTGTTTTACAGACATGGTCATTACAGAAGGTCACCTACTATGCTACATATGACATATATATTTTTTCATTAATAACTTATTGATATAACTTTAATATATTATTAAAAACGATTTAAATAAACTTGAGATTAATTTATAGAAGTAAGTGAGCAGAGATATCTAGACAAGTATCTTATCTGACAGAGATATTAAAATGGATGATTTGGCTCTGTTTATACATTTTATAATGCCGTTTTTTCGTCAGATACCATCCATATTAAAATGAAATGGAAAGATTGGTGTGCAAACGTTAAAAAAACAAATGAGGCATTAGTAGGCTATGATAAATTATCGGCAATCTGTGACTTGTCTTGTAATTTTTAATGAGGTTGTGTGAGAAAAAACATGGCATGTTTGGACATGATTAAAATCACAAAGTACGCCTGTGAAACACAAACTTCTCTAACGTCCGACTAGGGCTAGTCCACCAGGTGATTTCACTGTCTGTGTCACAGATTCATCACAGTTATCATTTGCGTAATTCCTCGCGCATGCTTGTAGCTCATCGCACTTGTGTCATTAGTTTGTCATTTATTTTGATTTCACCTTTTTTAAGTTTGGTTGTGTCTTTGTCCACCTCACCCCACTCTCTTCCATGGCTGGGTGCTGAATGGGTCCCCATGCCTGTTGTGCCGCATGGACGGTCATAGATTCGGCTACAGCTGTGGGACACTGCTGGGCAGGAACGCTTCCGTAGCCTCATTCCCAGTTACATCAGAGACTCAGCAGCCGCAGTGGTGGTCTATGATATAGCAAGTAGGTAGCTAGTGCTCCTGCTTCACCACATGGTGGGGTCAAGTTGGGTACTGCTTGAGTAAATGGCATTCATGGAGCTTTATAAGTGTGCTGGTTTATTGGAGCATTCCAGGTAAAGTTAAACACACAGCAAGATGAGAAACGCTTTAATAATGTGAATGGATATTTCACCCAAACATGCCAATTCTGTCATCATTTTCTCACCCTCGTTCTTCTGACATTTCAGATAATGCTGAATCGGAATGCTACACAGTTGAGATCATTTAACCAGACAGTATTCACTGTTCCTAGAATAAAATCAATATTTTCTGTAGTTGCTTCTCGATTATGAAGTTCTCTACCACTGCATTTTAAATTTTCCCAGATATTAGATGTTTGAAGACAAATCATTTTACTATGGATTTTACACCTAAGCAGAGTTAATTTAAAGTTAGTTTATATTATTTAACTCATCTGCTGGAAAGCACTGAAGCAGGTATAGATGTAATTTGTATTACATTTTGTTGTACTGAACACAACTGTATTTGTCCATACAATGTAAGTCAGTGTGGTCCAGTGTTGTTTTGGACACCATTGACTCGTATTATATAGGCAAATACAGTTAAAACATTCTTCAAAATGAGCTATTTTTGTGTTCCGCAAAAGACAGAACAACATACGGGTGAGAAAATAAATTTTTTTGAGTACACTGTACAATTTGGGCTAGCCTATTACCAATATTTTAACACCTTAAAGTGTGCCCAGCAATACTTGTGCATAATGAGTGCCATTTGCAAAGCATCTTGCAGAGAGAAGGAATGGAGAAATGCCTAAAACCTTGAGATTATACACCGAAGCAAAAATTGGTCAATTCCTGTTGGTGCATTTCTCCTTTTCCTTCAAGATTTGCTTCTTTGATGTTGACCTTTTCTTCTAACCCTGCTCCCTTGCCCTGTCCTCTCTTTATACCTTTTCTTTTCTCTGTTCTGCCTTTCTCTTTCCCCTGTTTTCTTTGCACGCCACGGTTTGTTGGTCCCTCAGGTTCGGCTCCAGCTGTGGGACACTGCCGGGCAGGAGCGCTTCCGCAGCCTCATTCCCAGCTACATCCGAGACTCCACTATTGCTGTGGTGGTCTATGACATCACCAGTGAGTCTGAACCTGAGCACTCATTGGGTCAGCAGGGATTTATGCCCTCAGGGCACAGTTAGCACGATTCAGCAGCTGCTTCTAGGTCATAGCAGTTCATCTTATTATGGTTGCTTGGGAACAGTGTTGTTTTCATTGTTTCTTTCAGATTAAATGAAAAGTAGATTGGATATGCTTCTCTTTTAACATCAACTTGCTGTTACTCAGCACGCTGATCATCGAAATGACTTGTGATTTAACTTAACCGTCCTCTGTTTTGTTGAACTTCATTCTAACAGTCTGCTTGCACACTTTCTTCTAAGAAACCTTGGCTTTGAAGTGAATCAAGTGTATTTTTGCACTGCCAAATTTGGAATTTTCAATAATTTAATCAGTTCCAACAGATCACAAGAGACATTTATCCTCTGTAATAAATCCATGCCTAACAATTCCCGTCTGTTCTTCAGATCTCAACTCCTTTCAGCAAACCTCAAAGTGGATAGATGATGTCAGAACAGAGAGAGGAAGTGATGTCATTATCATGTTGGTTGGCAACAAGACAGATTTGGCTGATAAAAGGTACAGTAATTTCAAGGAGTTTAATGAACACATCTTTCCTTCATCCCTCAGACTTCACGTTTTAAGCCCTTCACTATGTGTTCAGTTTTCTCTTTATTAATTTGAACTTTATGTTGAATAGTTTGTACCATTGTTGCTTTTCAGTTCAGTCATGTTTTCTCCTGTGTTGATTTTATTTTTGATTTCCCATTACTACTTTTGTTTTTCATATCCATTCTAATTTGAACTGTGTCCACACCTCAACTATGGACTATGGCAGGCAAGTGTCAGTAGAGGCAGCAGAGAAAAAAGCCCGGGAACTGGGTGTGATGTACATAGAGACCAGCGCCAAAGCTGGTTATAACGTCAAACAGGTGGGTGACACGATACAGCTGGAGTGTAGACCTAGGGTTCTAACTTTTATAACAGAATCTGTGGCATATTGTCGATTTCCACAGAAAATGATTTTGAGACTGTCCTCACTTTGTAAAAACGAGCTATATACACGATTACATTCGTTTACAGTAGAATCCTAGCAAAAAAATGTGCATCACCTCAAATCAACAGATAATATTTAGTATAATCGTAAAGGTGCTGAAAAGGTCAATTTTCAATAGTATAGCAATGCATGAAAGAATATCTCAGACAGCGGTCACTAAGAGGTAAACCAAGCAGTTTTCTATTGGCAGTCTTGAACCCAATATAAAATCAATATGGGTTAATGTTTTGCCTTCAGTCGAAACTCCCAATTGTACCGATTCCAGTTTGAAACAACTGAATTTCAAACACGCATCATTTTTGTGATAGAATCACATACCAGACTTGTCAGTTGTTAACTGCCCAAGGATACCACAAAGAAACAGGAATGCGACATAACACCCACACAGATTCTGCAGCCACACAAAAAATCTGCTGATTTTCATTTAATTGGAACACGTGTCATTCACAAAATTCTTTACATCTTCTACCTCTTGTGTGGCCTTTTATTAAATATTTTATTAATACATGCCTTGCTCAGTTGAACATTTTCTAATGGCTTATTCCATTTGGAAATGCACCATTCAATGTCCCTCAAATCAGTACAGAATATGACAAAAGATTTTCTCTTGGTCTGGGCATAACTATCTGTAAAGCACTGTGTACATTGTTGTTCGGTAATCAAAATTATGGTCTGTGGGAAGTCGATCAATCTGAAATAATGCCACAGATGCGCTCTAGAGACAAAAGGATAGCTCTCCCAAAATACTGACATTTCTGTCATAATTCATCACCCTTGTGTTGTTACAAACGTGCATAACTTTGTTTTGTCTTCTGTGGAAAACAAAAGGAGACATTTAGCAAAATGTTGTTTTACTATACTGTAGAAGTGGCTGGAAAGCAGCAGCTTGGACATTCTTGCATGTAACTCTTTTTGTGTTCTGCAGAAAAAAGTTTTTAAAGGTATAGTTCACCCAAAAATGAAAATTCTGTCATTTGCTCAGCCTTATGTTATTCCAAACTTGTACGGGTTTCATTTTTCTGCTGAACACAAAAGAAGATATTTTAAAGAATGTTGGTAATAGAACAGTTGACAGTGCCATTGACTTCCATAGTAGGAAAAAAAGTACTGTGGAAGTCAATGGCTACCGTCAAATTTCTGGTTACCAACATTCTTCAAAATATCTTCTTTTGCAGAAGAATGAAACTCAGAATGACAGAATCTTAATTTCTGGATGAACCGTCTCTTTAAGCTGAACATAAACAAGGGATATTTCATATTAATGCCAATGACATTATCATCACTTCCCTTGATATAGGGTGTTTATTTTTGTTGTAGATTGTCCTCAAGTAACAAATGTGTTCCCAGTGAATGGCCTTTTGGTCAAACTGCAGAGCAGTGATCTCTTTTCAGCGTTTTTGATTTCAGCCATTTCTCAACTCTGCAACCTGTGTTGGGGCCTATCAAAACACTAACTCCTCTTTTTTCCCCTATTACTAATGTGAACTTCAGTCAGCCTCTGTCTCTTTCTCTTCTTCTTCTTCTTGATGCATTTCTCTTGTCTGTCTTTATTTCTTTCCTTTCCCCTCCTTGCTCTGGTCGAGCAGACAGATTACCACAGAGGAGGGCGAGCAGAGGGCTAAGGAACTGAATGTCATGTTCATTGAAACCAGCGCAAAGACTGGCTACAATGTCAAACAGGTAGAATCACTAAGAAATGAGGATGGCCCAGCCCCACCTTCTCTCCACCACTATCTTCTGCTTCCTTTAGTTTCTATCTTTCTTTGCCTCGCCCATCATTAGCCATTCTGCCCCCGCCTCACATTCACAGGTGTCCTGTGATATTACTGGGCTGCTCTTTTGTGTTTTTGTTTTGTTTGCTTGAAGTTGCTCCCCATGTACAGTGTCACAGTTGTCCTTTGCATGTTGACCAAGCACTGCTAGATTTATTTTTCTCTATTTGCTGTGTTTTAGCACCATTTAATGTCATTGTGTTTTTTTAATAGCATAATGCATTGCATTTTGCTGTCAGAATTAGTGGATCAGGGTGTCTCTGTAACTTTTTTCCTCATAATGCTAATGGGAGTTTTAATTTGTTTTATATAGGGGAGACCAGGGCTAGTTGCACTTGAGAAAGTTTTTATATGAGCCACACTGCTGAAAGAAATCAATACTTTTATTCAGCCAAGAACACACTAAAGTGATCAAAAGTGATTAAAAACGTTTGCAATTTTACAAAAGATTTTTATATTATTGCTGTTCTTTTGAACCTGCTATTCATCAAAGAATCCTGGCTAAAACCAATCACGGTTTCAACACAAAATATTAACCAGCACAGCTGTTTTCAACATTGATAATATAGGATTTTAAAATCCATTTTTTGGGGGGCACAAGCCAAGGAATTGTGGAATTCCAGGTAATGAGAGAGCAGATTTTGTGGCAAAAAAAATACTGGCAAAAGGGGCTTCATCTTCAGGGCTCAAAAAAATGTCCTATTCCACCTTCAGACTTCAAATCTATTAGAAACACTGGCCACTCCTGACTAACCCATACGTTTTTGTTATTGGGTGAATCCTCCGTTATGCCCCTTTTGCTAAAGTCCTTTACTTCTTCACTTAAGTCCACAATTACAATTTTAAATTGATACAATGAAGGAAATTGGTTTAATACATAGAAACTCAAAATATTATTGTATCTGAACCACATAAAAAAATGTGATAAATCATGAAAATAGCACAATTTGTCATGTTTCACTGCGTCATCACAAATAAAACACACACAATTACTCAATATGCTTTTAATAATATTTGAATAAAGGTTGTCGATTCTTTAAAATGTTCATTTTATTAACTCAATTTTAATTTCAATGAACTCAAAATTGATTTTTTATTAAAAATTTTGATTTTTTTGATTTTTTTTTATTGTACAGTCTGAAATAAATTTTGATGGACTGTTATGGCTTGAACTTAGCCTGACGTGGTCATACTCAATTCTAGTCAGAATATGAGTCTGAAACTGCTCCATTGGGCTGTGATTATGAGGCGTGTTTCAACCGAACCAGGAAAGACAACCAATCAGAGCAATGAAGCGACGCATTGTCAGATGTCAACTTAGTTCAACTGCACTGTGTTGCCAAGTCCGCGTTTTTACCGCAGGTTGTTTTCTATGTCCACGGGTTGAAGCGACTATTATGTGATATATAGACCCATGAGTGCAAATTGTAGCAGGCAACCTTGCCAAAATAACACACATTTTACCCCCCAAACGCCGTTTTTTCCTAGTAGTTGGTGGGTTTTGTTGTAAAAACTTTGCAACCCTGTCTGCACGCGCGCTGAAATCAGACTGGAATACACGATCTTTGCCGCTGTTGTAAAAAATAATAATAATTTAATGATACACAGAGTACTTACCAATTGTGAAGGCGAATGCAGATACAAACAAGCTCTCCATTTAGGATTCGAACAGATATAATCCAAGCCACTTTGATGACGTGATGATTACGTTACTGTTGATCATCTGTCCGTCATCGTCTAAAGCCCGCCCTGATGATTTCATCGGTCCGAACAGTTTCTGTTTGGAGATAATTACTCCTCTATGGAGCGAGGCCAGACTGAACTGCCCAACCTAAAAAATTTGTGGCCAGGGCTGAGTTCGGCTGGCATCCAGGCTAGCTTGAACTGTCAAGACTGTCAAGAATTTAACTTAAAAGTTAAACTTTTAAAAAAGTGTATTTTTTTAACCTAATTTTATTCATAAAATGCATTTTTTTTTTAATTGACCTAATTTCATAAAAATATTGTAGTACTTTTATTTCTTTTCTATTTACTTTTGAATACATTTTTTTTAATTTATTTTCAAAACATATCAATATTTGTGTAATACTGTTTGGGTGAGAACACAAAAAAGCTTAAAGTTGAGTTTAAAAGATTAAGTTGAGTTTTAAGTTTTCACATACATTTTATATATTGCAATTTACAGCTTAATTACAATATCTGTTGGCCAAAACAAAAGTTTGAAAAGCCTATAATAGTTTTTTTAATAGCACCTTGCATTGTGACTACTTTATATAGTAAAACAATTTGCCACAAAATATTCTCACAAAAGGTCAACCAATGTTGTTGACAAAAATGTGATAACACTAGCCCTAGTCTCCCCTACAAAGACATCTTGTATTATGTGAAACCTGCATTGATTTATGTACATTTGGCTCAAGCATCAGTTTTTAAGTAATGAACTTTTTTCTTCTTCTAGCTGTTTCGTCGTGTTGCTGCCGCTTTGCCTGGAATGGATAGCACACCAGAGAAAAGCAAAGAGGACAGTATCCTTCACATTTACTGTAAATATGCCATAAAAATGTAAATTTGATAACAGGAGATCTAATGCCAGGGTTTTAGTCTTACAGAAGTCTTGGAGAAGTCAGGGTCTTACAGAAAGTAATGAAAAATAATCCAAGGGTAAAGGTATGCTTATTCAAAGGATCCAGTCTGCATCTGATCCTTAACATAAACTTTCAGTGATCGACATCAAACTGGAGAAGCCTCCAGAGCTTCCTGTTACTGAGAGCAGCTGCTCGTGCTAGTAACCACCCTCGCCCCCCACCAGGTCCTGCGTCCCACTCACTCGACCCCCTCACACACAAACAGCTTGCCTCTCAGTGGTCACTCGCTCCTCTCACGGCCCCGTGTCATGAGCGGAGAACCTTTTCTTTCTCTTCGACTCAGTGACTTTTCAGAGTAACCGTGTGGATGTGCTATTACTCTGTATTCCAAAAATGCATTAATTATTAATGAAAAAATCACAGCATAGATTAAATGCTAAAACCATTCAGATTCTCATCTGTTCTGGCTGCATGGCATTATATGGGATTGCAGACTGACATACGCTCATATGCTCTTAGGTTTTCACACATCAGTGCCATCATAGTCGTTGTGAAGTCAACATGTTTCAGAGCTGGGGCTGATGTCATCATTTTAGGCTTTTTTTGCCGCCTTTTTTAATTTCACTGGAGGAAGAACTTGACATTGTGTTGAGAGGCTGTTACTGATTTATATTAAAAAAAAACTTTTTTTTACATGAATTACACTATTATTTTGTTGGTGTTTTTTTGGCTGAAGTTATTTAAAAGAGCTTTGATTTTGAAATTACCGTCATGAAATATCAACATGGACAAAATATTCTGTAAAATTGGATGCTTTCATGTTAATTATGGTATTAGGGACCAGACATCATTTAAAGTGTTTTTCCCCCAGGAAATATACATACAAATATACATACATGGGCAAAAAAAGAGAAGTTTTGTTTTTGCGACAAGCCTGAACAGGCTAATTTTATACCGGAATCTTTGGAGGGTTGCATGGAAGTAGAATGTATTGAGCTTTGGGGGGGGGATTGGATTTCGTTATAAGAAAAGGGAAAATTGCTATTTAATTTAGTTAAAATTCAAAACCTAAGATATTTAATGACTTATTCATGACTGTAGTCACAAACATTAATTGTAAAAACGTGTATGTACTAACCAAACTATCGTAACACGTTGCGCTGAGCTTGGATATGGAAAGCATCAGCAATTCACACTAATTCTGCTCATTTTCTGTCTTGTTTTTGCTGCGCAAGTGTAGGAACCGCATGCAGTTTAGAGACAGTTTAACACAAAATGCCTTGCTTGTTTGGTTGTCATGGTGCACCAAATCAGGCCACAGTGTTGTGGTTTGCTCAAGCATATTAACATTGCGTAGAGCTAATGAGGTTTTGTTAAACGGGACGTTTAGATTTCTTCCTTCAATACGGCTATTGCTTAGTGTACAGACACATCTTGGTATTGCTCGTCGTAAGACTGTTGGTTTCATGTGTTTATTTATTATCTCACTAGTTAGTGATACAATGTGTTGTGTGCTTGACAGGAATGGCAGTTCGCAATGTCTGGGAATCAAAGGTTGATGTAAAATTTGCATTGCTGCCTGGCTACTGTATCACAAAGACCTAGTCGTGTCACAATCGTGCCACTATTAAAGACTTTCACGCCCCAACTGTAATGCTGGGTTTCAACAGTGTAGCTTGAATGGGCTTTTATTTGCTGGAGTGGTATCACAGAACCCCCCAGCACTGTCGCTTTTCCTCTCATTCAACTGTAAACCGACAAATCCTTTCATCACTAAGACTTAAAAAGGGCATCAAGTGTGTTTTAAACATTAACATTTACTATGGTTTGATATGTAGGAATTAAAAATAAATAAGAGTGAAAACCCTCCTGAACAGCTCTATCACGTGTCACTGACTGAATACTCAGCTGTGTGCTATTCTGAAGTGTGTTGGTCTGTTTGAAATACGCTGTCTACTAGTGTTTAGCAAAGTTTGTGACAAAGTACTATTATATGCTGTAAAAAATGGACGGTTAAAGAGACACCAAAATGTATCACATGAATAAAAGATATTTCACCAGATTTGCTGTTTGTCCTGCTTTTGGTTCCTGTATATAGGGCTATACACAATACATGGATATTAGAAACAGACTTGATATATAATTATTATACACAGTAACTTTCATAGATTACTTGATCACACTTATATGCAATGACAACAATTTAATTTTGTAGGCTAAACCCCCCTTTGCACAATGCATCACCTCGCCTTCTGAAGGTTGACGGATATTAAACACGAATATTATACACAATATGAAGCTATATAGAATTAATATGACTATTCTTCATAAATAAAAAGATAACTGGCAAATAGTACTGATGTTCTGTCTGTGATACTGATTGTATTATCCATGTTACCAACAAGCGGACACCAATATTGTTTTTTGACCAATATATTATAATTTGTATGTATACTGCATGTTCTCTTTGGTCCAACGTCGGAACGTTTAAAACATTACGAAATTCCGTTTTTTATTATGACACACTGCACAACAAGCATGTTGAATGACGAATCACCTATGCTATGCCGGTGATTTGAAAGGTTTCGGTCGTGAACTCCAGGTCGTCTTCAGGGATTCCGTTATGAATGAATCATGTAAATCAGTGCAGTAGCAGAAAGGGACCACTGGACCCGCACCCGAATGCCCAATCAATATGGGCGGTCCGACACACCCAGTTTGTCAACAGTTTTGACTCGAGTACATAAAAGCCGTTGGGTATAATCAAGATCATGTCCGTGTGTGCTAAATCACTGTTGTTCAGAGCTGACAGATTATAGCTGCGCACCTAGTAGTGTTGTAATACACCTGTTCTACTCCCGGAAGTGTGACGAGATTTTTTCCACGCGCAAGCGCTGACGCCAGGTAAGGAATTTGAGAGAAAAATCTCGTCAAACTTGAATTGTTAATCTCTAACTACAAAAACTGCCCATCACCCTTAGTGAGCAGAACGAAGTCATTCAGCCTCGTTGGAAGATCTGTTTTTCTCGCGGTAAAAAAAAAATCATTGGTGAAATTGTTGTTTCAGTTATGTCTCGCGGTTCGGGAATCATTCCAGATGAATTCATGTTTAACGAGTTCAAAAAACAATGCTTGGCCACCGAGAATTGGCTCAACAAGTATGATAAGAATGACATGGAGGTCTGGGTCGAGGTGGCCCCTTTATCTACTTCTACAAGCAATAAAGGATACTTATCCAAAGTGCACAAAATCAAGGTAAGATGTTTGCCTAACTGCTATGCTATGTGTGTATGACAATTGTTGATGTTTTTAAGTTATGGTGTCAGTTTTGCCTTTTAAAATAATTTACCCAGAGGTTTCAAACTTTACAGCAGGGCCCATATATTTTTGTTTAAACCCTTTATAACTTTTAATAGGAACATTTAATTTTACTACCTTATGAAATGCTTAAAGGGTCATTGGATAGACATGATTTAATGGTATTATGAAAATGTACTTCTTCAAATATCATTGCAATGTAGATCCTTTTTTTCCTTCTCTCTATTACATTTCAGTTTAATTTACATGTCCACTCCTGTTTACTGCTGCCATAACAACACTAATGCAAATGCGTTTGTTTCCAAAACAGTGTAGAATGAACATAAAGGATGTATCGGCTGCCACCATGTATGATGTGCTTCATGACAGCCAGTACCGGA
Organism: Pseudorasbora parva; assembly: GCF_024679245.1. Classification (NCBI taxonomy): domain Eukaryota; kingdom Metazoa; phylum Chordata; class Actinopteri; order Cypriniformes; family Gobionidae; genus Pseudorasbora; species Pseudorasbora parva. The sequence continues at coordinate 25,806,027 of NC_090182.1, forward strand.
AGTCATGGGACCCTACGATGCTTGAGAGTTTTGACATTGCCCGCCTGGGTCCCAATGCTGACGTGGGCTACTATTCATGTGAGTTATAATCTTTTAAATCTCTGTCCATGTTGTGTTTTTTGTTTTGTTATTTTACTGTTATTATAGTCAACACAGAGATTATTTTGTTCCTCTTTTTTTGTCACAGGTAGTGAAGTTTCGTGTCTTCGTGGGCCTACATGTCATAAAAATATTTTTTCCTCCTCCTTTATTCACAGGGATTTGTCCGAAACCATTGAAGAACAGGGATGTGGTAACCCTGCGCTCATGGCAGGCGTCTGAATATGAGTATGTGATCATCAACTTCTCAGTGAAACATCCGGTATGTCTCTAATTTACTTACACCTTATATTAATGAATGTCTAGATAAAGCTTAAGGCCATGAAATATTAAGTAGTCTGCACCACTAGCACAAATAATGACTGTTTTCCCCCTTACAAATTCACTTTAAAAAAGTTGCTGTTTGGATTTAAATGGGTAACTGCTTAAGAGTGTGATTGGATCATTATTAGAGTTATTTATTATATACACATCATGGCCATATTCCAGGATGACAATGTCAAGATTCCTCCGGCTCAAGCTATGAAAGAATGTTTGGGATGGAGCATGAAGGATCATTTTCGCACATGAATTGGCACCTCTTAAATGCATTGAAAGTCTTTGGGATGTGCTGGAGTAGACTTTAAAGAGTTCTGGATTCTTGCATTGTCAACACAAGATCTTAAGAAAAATGAATGCACCTCTTGGTGGAAAAACATCAGAACATTTATTTCCATCAAGAGGTGCATGCATTTTTGGTAAGGATTTTGTATAATATGGTCATGATGTGTCTTCCTACATGGTTGTTTAAGAAAGGAAAGGCTACACACTCCATCCATAAGGGATAGAACTGGTGGCAAACATAACATGCTAGAAAGATTATAATCACTGAAATGATTAATAAAAAATAAAAAATGTTTGCCGTAGAGTGTATTTTAACATTGAATATTATACTAATTATTTTATAATAATAATAATAGTTTATTAATACATAAATGTTAAACATTATACAAATACTTTTGTTAAAGGTTTGCTTCCTTCTTCTTTTTTTATTTTTATAGAAATATCCCCCACGAAAAGATCTGGTAAGGGCTGTTTCCCTTCTGACGGGTTACCTGATCAAACCGACAGGACCCAACAGCTGCACTTTCACATACCTCTCACAAGCTGACCCCAGAGGTATGAACCAATTCGCTGATCCTTTCGAAATGTTACCAGTCATTAATTTACATCGTAAGACTTAAATTTGTTGCTGTTTTCTAACCATTCTTTTTTAAAATGATCTTTTAGGGTCTCTTCCAAAATGGGTTGTCAACAAAGCATCTCAGGTCCTGGCTCCAAAAGTAAGTGAACATGTTTAGTCTTTGTTTGTTGATTACTCTGAGGATGCGAATATATCTTTGTGTCAATTGTGTGTGGGTCCGTGTTTAAGGTTTTTGAAATCACAATTGTTACCATGGTAACCTACTGGAATATCTTGTACTGAAGACACTCACGCAGCACTTGGTGTGCCTACGTGAAACTTGTTTATCTTGTTCTGTCTACAAGCTGCATGACTACAGTCATTCTTTTTATTTACGGAAGCGCATCACTTGGGATCCTATTAAATCTTTATTCTTCATTAATCGTCTATGATTATGACGGACACTGTTTGTTAGAAACCCCTATAATAATGCTTCAATTCGCTGTTTGTTTAATAGTCTTGTGGAATTACGGCATATGGAAAGGCTGTTGTTTGCAGTGTTGTCAGTCGGTATCTCTGTCCAAAGGGCACACTGATAACAGAGTCTATACTTCACACTTAGTGTGTTATACACTATTATTGAAAGCTGAGGTGTTTGTCTTTCCACTGACCATTGATCAGGTTTAATATTTGATTAACTTACACACATGTATATGCACGGTTCAAAATGAAATGATTCTATAATGCTCACCATGGCTGCATTTATTTGATAATACAGTAATACTTTCTGTTTAAACATATTTTAAAATGTAATATATTCCTGTGATTGCAGCTGAATTTTCAGCACCATTACTCCAGTCTTCAGTGTTGCATGATTCTTCAGAAATCATTTTAATATGCAGATTTGCTGCACAAGAAAAAATTCTTATCAATGTTGAAAACCATTGTGCTGCATCATATTTTTTTGTGTGGAGACTGATGTAACACATCAGTAAAGTCTCATTTGTTACCATTAGTTAATGTACATGAATGTAACTTGAACTAACATTGGGCAACACAGTATTTATTGATCTTTGTTAATGTTAGTTAATAAAAATAGTCTTTTATTGTTAGTTCATGTAAGTTCACCGTGCATTAACTAATGTCAACAAATGTAACACTTGATTTTAATAATGTAATCGTAAATGTTGAAATGAACTAACTAAGATTAATGAATGCTGTAGACATGCTGTTAATTATTTGTTCATGGTAACTAAAGTTAACTGTTAACTAATGAAACCTTGAAACCAACTTAATGCATATTTGCTGAATAATTTTTTTAAGTGGTTGGTTTCCTTTCTAGTAATTATTTATTATCTTTAGTTCAGAAATCACACATTATAAGTAGTATTGCATGCATGCACACTGATACTTTGTGCTGCCAAAAATTCAGAAGACCCTGGCAGAAACCAGAAACACTGCTTATTTATAGCTTTGCTTGAGCGAAAAGGGCAATCTGAGTCATTGCAAAGCCTGAAAATGAGGTGAAACTGGATTCCATTTCATTGTTTGGGTTACACAAGACTGAAAAGCGACCAAAGTTGATACCCGTGCCACTCCCTGACCCTCTTATGTCATTCCACAGGTCTTAAGAAGCGTTCATAAAGCCGGTCAGAGCTACCCTGCGTGGAAAGCAGTAAATTCTCCGGATCATAAGCCGTGGCTGTACCCCATACAGAGTGAACTGGCCATGATGGATCCAGCAGAGCTCTCCATCCAGCGTGGAGACTCCCTCGAGAACGTGGATGAGAGCTCATCCAGGGATGTTCAAGAGAATGAGGACAGCAGCTAAAATGACATCTAAACAGACAGTCTTAAACTCTGGTCCGTGTCACAGGATCAGTCTCTTCCCTCTTACCCTACTTATAACTTGTTGATGTCAACATTCCACCCTCCCGCTCACAGAGTAAGAGTTTACAATCACTGTGCTACACATTCCTTTATTGATGTCTGGGTTTCTTAGGGCATCGCACGTGACACAATGGTGCTTACTTGAACAAGGGAAAATACTCTATACTATGCGGTTCTGCTCCTTAATTTAATTTGAAAGCTTTTTGAAGGTGGTCCATTGTCTTAAATGAGACCTTTTTTTTATTTGCTTCTGTAATTTATTACTAAATGGGTTTGATGAAGTTGCACCAAATGACATGCAGGTGAATAGTTTGTTTGTTTATGTATATAGTCAAGCATGTTTAATCCTTATTTTAAATCTCCATGGTTGGAGAGAGGTTCCCAATATCATCCTTCTTCTTTTGTTTGTGTATTTACGGGCCTTTTCAAAGAGCCATGTCTGTAGTGGCATGTGTGTGAAAATGATTGACACCAAGCAACCATGGGGGATACATGTGTGTAATAGCCCTGTAATATAACCAAAGCAGTCCAAGACACAAGGTGGTATTGCCTCAAGATTTATTACTTGAAGTGGTATTAGTTCATTTGCCTGTAACAGGCAGAGGAAAACAGAAGGCAGAGAAATCCAATGATAGAGCTGTTCTGTATTTATCAAACATGTATTTTGTTTGGTCCTTGAACATGAAAGAAAATGGCATGTTAACAAAATGATACCAGTGGATCCATGCAAAGACATTTGCACTTCAGGTTGCAAAGTGTCCCAGATTTATGACATATTTTTCTTTCTGAGGGTGGATGGATGGATATGTAAATTTGTGTTTGAGAACTTGAATTTCATATTTATATGAAGTCCCAACTCACTAAAGGGTAATATTGTTTTATACTTTTAAATTATTTTAAATAAATTATGTTAAACAGCTCTTTTAAATACCGTTTCTTTTATTTCATCCAATAAGAATGTTGCACAAATTATCACCATAAATTGTATTTTCACCTGAACAGCACTGTTTGCATGAGCATACGGATTTAATGACAATTAATTAGTCAGTAGCAATGTTTTTGTCAGCAGGACATCAGTTGATGTAAATGCTTTTCCTTAGAATGCACAATTACAATTAAAGTTGATAAAATAAAGAATATATGATATTAGACATTAATATCAGCATTAATAAACAAATGACTCTAAAGTGATTATTAATAGCATATCATAATTTATTCATAAGGTACCCTGGAACTGTATATAGTTATTTAAATAAATAAATAACACTTCTACCATGTTGTTGTTTTTTAAAAGGATCTGGAAATTTTGCCAGCTGCATTCAAAACTTGCACAGCTCAAAAAAAGAGAACTGCCTGAAAAGAAAACCACCAACATGGGTGACGAAGCTTTGAATCATCAGGCATGTTCTGAAGTGTTTGAAGATGATTTCTTTGAGCAGTCTTTTAGTCAGAGACAGTAGTTAGTGGGAGGATGATGATGATAATTCTGCAGGGAAGATGAAAGTTTCGCTGACACACCAATGCCTCATCAGCTGCGTCACTCACTGTTTCAGTCATGCAGGTCAGGTCTGCCACCTAGTGTACAGTCCTCTCCTTCTGCCGTTGGTAATCTAGAAAAACAGATGCAGAACACAAATTTGTCAGGTACTCCATTTGAATCAGTTACCTACAGCATCGAAATTAAAATAAACTATATAGCAGAGCCATAACCAGGGGACCCCATATCTAGTCCCCTTGAATAATTAGAAATGGCCAAAATGTTGCTAAAAAAAAGCAAAATGTTAGGTCTAGGTTGGTATGCCTCAGTGGTATAACAGCACACGTCACTGTCGGAATGAGTGAGACAGCCAATCAAATCAAAGAAGGTGAGGCTTACTGTGCGAATTCCAACACAACACTTTAGTTTTAGCAGTGACAGAGTTCATCATAAGTAGCTAGACATTTTATTTTTGACAACTGTTTTACGAAAAACATTCAGCGACCAACAGTAATATAGTGATGTAAACTACTAAACATTTAAAACATTTGACCAGTTTGAATTGAAAATATGACTTATCTAAATCATAACTGAATTTGACGTAACCAGAAATTGTTTCCATTTTTACCTATTAATCTGATGAAAATAAGAGTGAATATGTGCTTATTTAAATATATGCATATTATGTGCTTCATAACCACAATATAAACATTATTATTTGTTTTTCTTTATTTCCTTAGATCCCTTTAAAACAATAACTCCAATACCCCTCCCACGCAAAAAAAACAAATAACAAAAAAAAAAACTTTTCCCCCGCACCTAAGACATGGTTAAGTCTGCTATATTAGACTGGAAATCACAACAGAAATAAGGGAAGGATGAATAATATAACACTCACTGTAAGGAAAGTATCGGACCTTCATCAAAATCTCTCTCGCGGTCTTTAAAATCTCCACAGCCTAGAAGAAATTAGGCATACATTAATTCTGTTTAGAGGAGAAGATTTCCAGCGTGTTTCTGTCTATTGGAAGGACATATCATGTCTTACCCTTGAATGCTCAATATCTTGAAAGTCCACATCATTGACAGAAAGCACCTGATCACCCTCCTGTAGTCCTGCTCTATGGGCATCTGAATCTGGCACCACCTGTCAAAACATTTTTAGCAAGAACAAGATGATTACGACAGTTCTTTTGATTAGCGAAGGTTTTAATTGATACAACTCACCTTTGAAATAAATATACCAAGCTGCGAAGCCTTTCCTCCACGGATATTAAAGCCCAGTTGTGCTCCAGGGGGCTTTTTTAAGACTATAGTGCGAGGTAGGAAATGAGTGAGCTCATTGTTATAGTCAGGGTGATGTATCCTCTGATTATAAGGAAAAAAAATATATAAATAAGGTCAATATGAAACAAGAGTTGAAAAATGTATTAGTAGTGTTGAAGCACCTCTTGTGGAGGGATCCATGCAGGAGGGCTCTCATAGGATGGAAGAAACACTACTGGCAGTTGATAGTCATCGTACGGAATCTTTTGGTCCATGTTTTGAGCTAGAAATTGAAGGCGAGGGAAACAACAGCGACATGAAAGACTATTTTTGAAAAACTACATTAAAATCTTTACAAAAATGTGACCATACGGATGACTAAAGCATGAATTATGACCAAAGATTTATGAAAGGTTTCTTTACGGTTCTCACTGTCCAGTGAGTAACGTTACAGCAGGCTAGCTTGCTAACACTCAAACAATATCACACAAGATGCGCTCAACGATGAGCCATAGCCATGAAAAATGATCAAAACATTGCAATAAAGTACCGTTACAAATATGCTCACACTAAAAATAAAGACAAGCAATATATACAGCTGCTTTTGCTCGCCAGTTTTGGTTTTTGTCTGTGTCAACTCACCAAGAACTCCTCGGGAGAACCATTAGCCCCGCCCTTTTAGAGATCATGTGACCAACAGTGTTATTTTTCTTCTTCTTCTTTTTTTTTCGGTCAACAAAAACTATTATGTGCAAAAGAAAATATTGCTATTGGGACAGTTTTTCGCAATTCATCCTGGAATGTTATTGTGCCCTCTTGGTCATCTCTGACAACTGCCCTTCCTGGTCATGTTGCTCAATTTCAAAAGCATCCTGACAAAAGAATGACCTTGGTATGTGCCTAATCACAAATAGCTAAATAATGAACCTACCCTGAATCAATGGAGTAATTGTGTTAAAAAAACTCCCAGTGCTGCCTATCATCTCTAGCTTGGCAAGACTTTTAGACACATTTCAATAAAACAATACATTTAGACTAAATGTAGGCCTATTGTTTTATTGAAATGTCGTATAACTTTATAATGTATATATTAGTCATTCATTGGCCGTTATCCTTGGGCTAGGCATATATGATTAAACGTCTATTAGATTTTCACTGGCAGCCCAAATTTAGCCTTGTTTTAGCCTAGACCCATATTTGCTGTCTATTAGACATATGTAGTCATCCAGTAGCTGTCTAATCATGGGCTATGATTAGATGTCTATTAGATTTTCACTGACAGCCCAAGTTTAGTCTTGATTTAGCCTAGACGTCTGGGCTGTGTTTATGGCTATTAGACGTCTTTTAGACGCAAAATTTCTTGCTGGGTAAATACATATTATTTGTGAATCTACAAAATGTGAACAGCATTAAAAAAAAATAGCATTAGCCTAAACTACATTTTGTTTACATTTCACTTTAAATAGGTGGCCTATACTGAAACGTATAAGAACCCATAAATAAATAGAATATTAAACTGGAAAGTTGTCATTTCATTTCATTTATATAAATGCTCTTTTATTCTAATTATATTTATTTATAGGCTACTAGGCCTACTGATTTTATTTGCTACATATGCATACACGCTGTTACCTATAGCCTAACGTAGCCTAAATAATTGGGGGAGAATAAATATTATTAATCTGAGCATAGTTAGCCATCTGTAAAATATCTCCTAAAGATCTGTTAACCTGGAAAGCTGTGCAAAAACTAATAAACATTAAAAAAAAAACTCTTAACATAACATCTTAAAGATGTCTTCTAGATGTCAATATGACATCATAATAGGATACATCCTATAGACATATTTCAAATTACCAAACATAAATTACATCTTGCAGATGTAAATGCTGACATCAAATAGACACCTCCGATGTAGGCCAGTGACCTTTTTTGTGCTAGGCTATTTAGTCTAAGATTACAGGGACTGTTTTTTAAAAGGAGCTGGCATGGGCATTTGCAGCAGTTCGCAATATACTCACTATATTATATAGGCGAAAATTATTAATTTGTGTGTCAGAGCTTTCAACAGATTTAAATGCTTACAAACACTTTGAATGTCGCTCTTTGTGTGCCCTCTGTTGGAGACAGCGTATATAGTGCACTGCTCTCATTGCTTTAGTGGCGCTCCACACAAAAGCGACAAGAAATGTGAGCTCATTCATTGTTAGCGACTCATTAATATTCAGTCCATGGGATTTAAGCAAAGTCTCATCATGATTTCGCGTGCAGAGACTGTTGAGAAGTGCTGAAGTTTGAGAGCCTGATTTGGATGCCACTCTTTGTGTTACTTTTCAGCAAGGTAAGGTACCCTGCGTCAGTTTATTATCTCGGACTATATGTTCTGATCCAATGTTATTAAAAAACGTGTGAGCTGAATATCGTCAAGTATGCTTAAGAGTTTTATTATAGGTGCTAATAGCATCCTAATACGAACATTTTATTTGAGTTATTTAAGTGATCAATGCTGCTTTTTACAATAAACATAATACAAAATAAAAAGTTTTTTGTGCGCAAATTGCACAATTGCAAGAGGTTAGACCATTTTAAGGGGACACCTTTAATTATGTTCAATATTAATATTTTTTATTTTATTTTTTAACAATTTAGCTGTTTAAGGGAATTATTTCCCTGTGTGGCTGTTGTGTTAAACTATTTGACCCGTAACAGCATTTTAATACCCTTGGGTAAAACAAAATGACACAAAAATCTACCATGATGTCACTGAACTGCACATCAAGATCTGTGGTTGTGAATATATTTTAGAATGGGTTGAAAGCTCTCACAGCCAATACCACGATACTTTAAGAAAATGAAGTGGGGTGACAAAAACTACAGTTTGTGAATAGTTTGTTACAGCAAAAGTCAGTTAAATGAAGGAAGTGAAATTAAGACAATTATCTTTAACTGGTTATTTCACAACATAGACACTGTTCAACAACATTTGCCTTGGTCGTTTGATTTAAGTGCAGGTTTTACATTAGGCTTTGCATAGGCTGCTTTCCTTTCATTTTCTTTCTCGCAACCATATTTATTTAAAATATATTATGAATTTTCCCTCCACATATAAACATTTGCGTGCACTGAAACCTAGTACATGTGATGTTAAATATGTACAGTCTGATATTTATTCGTTTTTTCGTTTTTCTTTTCTAATGATATAAGCACATACAGTAAAAACCTGATAGAAATAGAGTGGATTTGCTGAACTGTTAGAAAGATGTAATGTTTTTCTTCTTCTGTGTTTTACTAAGATCTCAATGGCCGTGAAAATAATGTTTGTCCACACGTGGAAATGATTTCTTTTTTGACCCTGTTAAAAATGTGATATGAGCCTTTTTCGGAAGTCCTGTTATACCTGTCTGCATAGGGGTAATAATTTTAGCAACTGCAAATATTTGCGTTGTCTTCAAGCTGCTTCAAGTTGCATTTCTTTCATGTGCTCCAATTTTACGTAAAAATATTTTTTTAGAAATGTCACAATTTGTCCTTTCCAAGCAAAAAAGTCTTTCCAAGCAAACTTATCTTATGTCGTAAGTGAATCATTCATGTATCGACCTTGTTAAAGTTTAACACCACTGAATTTCGTATTGATAATAAATCACAAAAATAGCATTTCCACAAAACGAAGGATGATAATTGAGATGTGAATGACAAATCCCCATTAACACTCTTTCTTTGTTTTTTTTTAGCAGTTGTTAATGTACAGTCATCATGGCCAAAGGTTGGCAGTGACTCATTTTGTTTAGCAAAGTTTGCTGCTTCAGTTGTTGTGGGGTTGATTCACATATCCTTGATTTTACAGATAAGGTGTAATCTTATAATCCCAAAATTAATATGCATGTTTGAGCTGTTTTAACTTGAAAGCAACGTATCTTAAAATATGTCAGTGCCATTATTTTGTTTCAAGATGCACACCAGTCATGTTATAAGGCATGTGTATTAAAGCTACTTAAATGTCCTATTTAACAAAGGCTTTACTTAAAACCAGTCCATTATTTTTAGATTATTGTGCAGAGTGATCAGGTGCATTTTAAATAATTGCAAAAAGCTTCATTGGCCACAAACCCTTACCTCCCTCCACCCCCGATTTCAAAATGACCAGCTACTAAACATATCATCAGCACATGGTTCTAGTCTGGTGAAATTGGATTAGAAGACAGGCTGCTATAAAAGGAAGGAAGCCATCATCGCTTTGTATAAAAATGGCCTCACATGCAAGGAAACTGCCATTACACTTCAAAGAACAATTTACCAAATCATAAAGAAATTCAAGTAGAGAGGTTTAATTGCAATAAAAAAGGCTTTAGGATGCCAGCATACTAGATTTTATTTATAACGCACTTTTCATTCCCGAAGAATCTCAAAGTGTAACAAAGGGAAAAAATAGCAAAAAATGAATAACAAGTAAAAATATAGAATAATACAAACAATCAACCAACACAAAACAGTTAAAAGCTTTTCTGAAGAGAAAAAAGAGCTGATGGTGGAAGTCTCTGTAAGCTCCACAGTACACTGGGGTCCACTCCATGTTTTACATTTCTCCCAGCGCTAGAGACTCTATTGCCACACATTCCCAATTGCATGCCCAGCAAGCACCAGGACCAACTCTTGAGGATAAATCATGTCACCACCAGTACAACGCTGTTCAGTATTAGCAGTGACATCTGCACACATTGTGATGCCAAGACCTTTAAACAATGGTAAATGGACTGCATTTATATAGTGCTTCACATTCACCCATTCATACACTAACGGTGTATACCATGGAAAGCACCATCCAGCTCGTAGGGAGCAGCAGGTTATGTTGCTTGCTCATGGACACCTCGACACTTAGTCAGGTGGAGCTGGGGATGGAACCACCAACTTCTGGTTCATAGACAACATACATGAACCACTGAGCCACTGCTGCCCTTATGGTCTAGTGTCAAGAATCTACTTCTCTCCAAAAAAAAAAATGATGTAGGAAGTACAATGATTGGACAGCCGAAAACTGGTGCAAAGCCCCCCAACTGTTTGTGACATCTGGAAAAACGATTGTCCTCAGAGGAAAAGGTGAATACTAAAGGTGAGTCCTGTGTCACACCAATAATGAAGCATCCTGAGTCTCTCACAATTCTGGCCATAAATGAAGAATGGTGTCAAAACCTCCTTCAAGAGCAACTTTTCCCAATGACCCAGGAGCAATTTGGTGACAATTTGGTTAGTGGCTCAGAGATCATTACATTGAAATTTTGGATCTGTAGCCATGCAACCTGTGGTCAGTCCTAAAAAAGGTGAGTGGACAGGAGCAGAAGCCCATAAATTGCGATCACTTCCAAGCACTAATAAGGTAAGAATGAATCTCCATTAGTCAGGACTTGGCCTAGAACTTGATATTTAGCATGAGAGAGCGAGTTGCAGAGGTTATGAAAAAGGGTCAACACTGTGAAGTCTTTGCATTAATGTTTTTGCAAAAAACAAAACAAAAAAAAAACGTATGAAATGCTTATCATTTATACCATAGAAACATGAAAAAATAATATACAACTACTGATGCAGCAAACTGTACAAAACACAAAATTTGTCACTGCAATACATTTGGGCACTGCTGTGCATCAGTCCTTGATAAATGAATACGCACCCAAGAGGATATTAAGAAAATCACTTGGACAATTTGAATGAAAAGAATATCAACAAAATCAAACCTAAGGATGTAAAGTTCCCTTTCAAAAGGGAACTCATATTGTGTCCTAAGCCCTATTCGGACTGGATTAGTTTAACATGGGGACGTGGGGGTAAAGTAATTATTACCAGAGGTTCTCAGTGATTTTAGTCCCGTCCGAATGTGCCATCTCGGTAATCATTACGGACAATGTCAGTAAAGATTACAGAGACTTTTACCTCCTGTAAAAAAGTCTGGAAAAATGACCTCGGGTAATACTAATCCCGTTCGAATAGACCTGCTGTAAAAAATGTATGGTAAAATTCCGTCATTTCCTGTTTAAATGTTAAAAAAAAAAGCGCATTTTGCAAACTTGGAGGCGCTTGAAGCATTCGGTTGCGTTGTAGGTGGTGGGACAAATCTGTGGAAAATGTCTGGTATTTTCCGCATATCATTTAAAGCAAAAAGAAGATCAAAAGCACTTAGAGGCACAACACATTTTAGCTCTAGGAAAGTGTCTATTACCAACATAATCCAATCAGAATCGTTAGACTGGACCTAACTGTTTATTAAAACACATATATATTGGAGACGGAGTTCAGACTGGCGCTCAGCTCAGGTTGTGTGTTTGCTCACGTTATAACGGTAACGTCATACGCACATGACATCAAGGAGGTGTGTAAAGCGAGTTACTCCTCCCACTTCTGCTAGTTTTACTGAGATGTCTTATCCCGTGCGAATTGGCCATTAATATCACAGACGTCCTGAGGTAAAATGACTTTACCCCCATGTCCCCATGTTAATCTAATCCCGTCCGAATAGGGCTCTAGAATGCTTCGGGGAACGCCTTCAGTGTGACAGGTTGTCACATGCCTGTCCTGTTTTGTGTGCACATGTGGGTTTTGTCATGTCTCCGGTCTACTGTCAACCCCCGCCCTTCTTGTTATCTGATTATTGGTTAATTTGCCCCACCTGTTCCCTCTTGATTTCTTCCCCTTATAAGCTCCTTGTGTTTGTCAGTCTGTGTTGGATCCTTGTGTATGTCTCGTCTACGTCTCCCAGTTCCCCGTGATTCCTTTGGTTTGAGTCTTTGGTTTATGTTTTATGATTATGTGTTTTTCCCCCTTGTGGGTTTTGTTTTGAGTTTATGTTTATTTTGTAATAAATTATCTTTCTCTGCACCTGAGTCCTCGCACCACTTTTCCTCGTGTCCGTGACGTGACAGAAGGATCCAACCATGTTGAGGACTCAGCAGAGAGAGGACTCGATCCCGGAATCGCTCACCACCTGTCCTTACTATGAGCGGATTCTACGGTTTCGAGTCCTCCACCTACTTCACCAGGAGGGAATGGAGATTAGGAATTTTGCAAAGAAGTTCCTGGAGACAGCCAAGGGGCTGAGGCTCAGTGACTCTGCACTCAAGGACCTTTTTAATTATGCCCTAGATGAGCCCATGGAGTGGTGGCTCAGAAGGGCATATGACGGAGGCACATTTGAGGCAATGGTGGAAGCTATCGCCTGCCAGCAGGAGAGAGCTGCCAGGGAGATGGCCCCTGCCCTGGCAGTCCCAAGATCGGTAGTCCCTGCTCCAGTGGCCCCGAGGCGTAGGAGGAGAAAGGCTTCCTCTGCCCCCACTCCAGTGGTCCCAGTTCCGGTGGCCCCAGTTCTAGCGCACCCTGTTCCGGTGGTCCCGTTGCTGGTGGATCGTGTTCCGGTGGTCCCTGTGTCGGTGGATCGTGTTCCGGTGGTCCCGTTGCCGGTGGATCGTGTTCCGGTGGTCCCGTTGCCGGTGGATCGTGTTCCGGTGGTCCCGTTAACGGTGGATCGTGTTCCGCTGGTCCCGCTGCCGGTGGATCGTGTTCCGGTGGTCCCGATGCCGGTAGATCGTGTTCCAGTGGTCCTGAAACGGAGGAGGAGAAGGAAGTCTCCCTCCGTGCCTGTGCCGGTGGTCCCTGTGCCGGTGGCCCCAGTGCCAGCGGATCGTGTTCCGGTGGTCCCAATGCCGGCGGATCGTGTTCCGGTGGTCCCAATACTGGCGGATCGTATTCCGGTGGTCCCAGTGCCGGTGGATCGTGTTCCGGTGGTCCCTGTACCGGTGGATCGTGTTCCGGTGGTCCCTATGCCGGTGGACTGTGTTCCGGAGGTCCCTGTACCGGTGGATCGTGTTCCGGAGGTCCCTGTACCGGTGGATCGTGTTCCGGTGGTCCCCATGCCGGTGGACTGTGTTCCGGTGGTCCCTATTCCGGTGGATCGTGTTCCGGAGGTCCCTGTACTGGTAGATCGTGTTCCGGTGGTCTCTATTCCGGTGGATCGTGTTCCGGTGGTCCCGATGCCGGTGGTCTCTGTTCCGGTGGATAGTGTTCCGGTGGTCCCTGTGCTGGTGGATCGTATTCCGGTGGACGCCGCTGGGCCGGAGATGCCTCCCAGGCGTCCTGCTCTCACCGCGCCTCCCAGGTGTCCAGCTCTCACCGCGCCTCCCAGGCGCCCTGCTCTCACCGCACCTCCCAGGCACCTTGCTCTCACCGCGCCTCCCAGGCGCCTTGCTCTCACCGCGCCTCCCAGGCGTCCAGCTCTCACCGCGCCTCCCAGGCGTCCAGCTCTCACTGCGCCTCCCAGGCGTCCAGCTCTCACCGCGCCTCCCAGGCGTCCAGCTCTCACCGCGCCTCCTAGGCGCCCTGCCCTGCCTGCGGCATTGAGGCGTCCTGCTCGGCCCGCGCCGCTGAGAAGTCCTGCTCTCCGTGCGCCGCTGAGGCGTCCTGCTCTCCGTGCGCCGCTGAGGCGTCCTGCTCTCCGTGCGCCGCTGAGGCGTCCTGCTCTCCGTGCGCCGCTGAGGCGTCCTGCTCTCCGTGCGCCGCTGAGGCTCCCTGCTCTCCGTGCGCCGCTGAGGCTCCCTGCTCTCCGTGCGCCGCTGAGGCTCCCTGCTCTCCGTGCGCCGCTGAGGCTCCCTGCTCTCCGTGCGCCGCTGAGGCTCCCTGCTCTCCGTGTGCCGCTGAGGCTCCCTGCTCTCCGTGCGCCGCTGAGGCTCCCTGCTCTCCGTGCGCCGCTGAGGCGCCCTGCTCTGCCTGCGCCGCTGAGGCGCCCTGCTCTGCCTGCGCCACTGAGGCGCCCTGCTCTGCCTGCGCCACTGAAGCTTCCTGCTCTCACCGCGCCTCCCTGGCGCCCTGCACTAACCGCGCCACCCAGGAGTCCTGCTCTCACCGTGCCTCCCTGGCACCCTGCTCTACCCGCGCCGCCCTGGCTGCCTGAACTCTGCAGGCCGCTCCGGCCACCTGGACTCGGTGGACCTCCCGAACTCAGCGGGCCGCCCTGGCCATTTGAACTTTGTGGGCCACCATGGCCTCCTGAACTTTTTGTTTTCCTTGTCCCTCCCTTGTTTGCCCCTCCCTTGTCTGTTCCTTCTTTGTCTGTTTCCCCTGTCCCTCCCGTCCCACCCTGGTCTGTCCCTCCCGTCCCGCCCTGGTCTGTCCCTCCCGTCCCGCCCTGGTCTGTCCCTCCCGTGCCGCCCTGGTCAGTCCCTCCCGTGCCGCCCTGGTCAGTCCCTCCCGTGCCGCCCTGGTCAGTCCCTCCCGTGCCGCCCTGGTCAGTCCCTCCCGTCCCGCCCTGGTCAGTCCCTCCCGTCCCGCCCTGGTCAGCCCCTCCCGTCCCGCCCTGGTCTGTTTCTCCCATCCCTGTCCCTAGTGGAGCGTCTGGTAGCCGCTCCTTAAGGAGGGGGTAATGTCACATGCCTGTCCTGTTTTGTGTGCACATGTGGGTTTTGTCATGTCTCCGGTCTACTGTCAACCCCCGCCCTTCTTGTTATCTGATTATTGGTTAATTTGCCCCACCTGTTCCCTCTTGATTTCTTCCCCTTATAAGCTCCTTGTGTTTGTCAGTCTGTGTTGGATCCTTGTGTATGTCTCGTCTACGTCTCCCAGTTCCCCGTGATTCCTTTGGTTTGAGTCTTTGGTTTATGTTTTATGATTATGTGTTTTTCCCCCTTGTGGGTTTTGTTTTGAGTTTATGTTTATTTTGTAATAAATTATCTTTCTCTGCACCTGAGTCCTCGCACCACTTTTCCTCGTGTCCGTGACGTGACACAGGTGTCTGAAGCTACTATCGAATCACGTCAATCCTATTGATCGGCGACAGCCCATGACATCATCAATGTGCGAACAGGAAGTATAAGGGCGCCTTGCAAACATGACACCATCTTTTTCGTCTTCAGGGACTTTTCTGTCTAAATTGCTTAAACGAATTAAGGTAATACAAATTCATTATTTACTGCCTGGGATAAAGAGAATGCACAGTCAGTTTGTGTTTTACACATTTACACTGCTGTTTGTGTAAATTGTGAGCGGTTTTCTAAGGATCGCTCTGTTTTCGTCTGGCTCTCCTCTTGAGGGAGGGGGGTTCGGCATCTGGGACTGGTGATGTGGTCTCGCTCATGCCAAGGCTGGGCACTGGCACACATCATGGGTTTCCCAGATGGAGCTCGGCAGTCGTCTTGAGAGGGTTGTATTCCTCTCATATGATCTGGCGGCTGACGAGACTTATCAAAGCAAGTGCTCTTAGGGATGGCTGGTGAGATTGTTACTCTCAGCCACCCTGACCGTGTATGCTGAGCTGATGGATGTTATGGAACGCGCTGCAGGCAGTCTTCAGCTGCCATGTTGGCGCATTAGAGGAGAGATCGCTAGATTGGACAATTGATTTCTCCCCAGCCATAAACCATCGGCTCAGTTGAGCCTTCCGTTCCTTCCTAATCTTCATACAGAGATCGAGAGGGCACGACAGAACCCATATTTGGCCCGATGTTTATCATCATCAGCGATTTATTTTCACTGATTTCGAGGGAATATGGGTGTGTGTTGATGCTGCCGATTGACGGGACGTTTGCGAACTATCTTGCATATGAGTAGGCATCAACACAGAGCTCTAACTCTGCCATCTCCTCTCTTTCGATGTTGTACATTAATGGCAGGGCATATACGCCAGCGGGGCAGGCTGTTACAGATTTGCACACCATGGTGGTGTTTCTGGCGTACCATGCTGGATCCGCACCCAGGCAGGCGGGAGTATCGACTCTCATGCGCCCCCTCTGAGGAGGAGTAGGTTGCATGGGAGGCGAGACTCTTGTAAGAAGAAGAAATCTGACATTCCTCTTTCTTCTTCATTGTTTCCCCAGGTGCTTCTTACATCAGGCCTGGGAGTGGATGGAAAGATATCAACCCGCCTTGGCTTGATCAGTGAGAGCACCTCTTTCAGGCATGCAAGGGTTGTAGACACCATGTTCATATGAGAACTGTGCGGTGAGTCTTTGCTCTACATGCCGCAGGTGAGATGGTCTGTCATTTTTTGTGTGGATAACACTAAAATGTATTTCTCTACAGACCTTCGTTCCCTGTATAGAGTTTAGGGGTATGTGTTTTAAGTAGACTCCTGACAGGTAGTAGGCCTTAGCAAGCCTCCCTGGGATAGGCTTCTCTAAGCCTCCAGAAAGGCGAGTCTGGATACTCTGGCACTCAGCATGAATTACTATCAAGTGGTAGGCCCCTTTTAGGCCTCCTTGAAAACTTGCTATCAGGGAGTAGGCCTCTCTGGGCCTCATTGAAGGTGAAGTTCCCAAGATTAGGCACTTCTATTACCAGTTCTTTATGGAATTAGAACCTTTGGTAGCTTATCCTACAGCTGGGGGTCACCCACCAGGCAGGTTCAGGTGCTCTCCTCACCGAGGGTCATTTTATGAACACATAGCCACCTGAGTCTGATCAGACGGTCGCAGGCCTCTCGTGAGGCCTCCCTGTTAGATCAATCCGGACAGGCCTTAGTGCTTTGAAACATAAGTGCTTTGGAGATCCTTGGATTGAGCAGTTAGACTCCCCTCGCTAGCAATGGTTGTAAAGCACTACGCTGAGTATTGCTCTCTGGGATACCCGTCTCTGAGATTCGGTCTGAGAAGGACTGCCAGGTTTCAGTCCCTCAGTCTGGATGCCTCACCGAGGCAGTGTCCGGAGACTCTGTTTTCCTGAACAGACAGGGTTGGCCAAACCGAGCTGTCCAAAGATAAAGGGCACCAGGGCAGGCCTCTCTCTGGAAGCAGGTTATCAGGTGGTAGGCCACATCAGGCCTCCCGGAAGGTAAACTTGGCTGCTTGGGAAGTTAGCATGCATTGCTGGCAGGTAGTAGGCCTCACCAGGCCTCCCTGAGGGCTGGCTTTTAGGTGGTAGGCCTCACTAGGCCTCCATAAAGGCCGATTCTGAATGTTCTGGCAGTCAGCAAGAATTGCTATCGAGAGGTAGGCCTCCCTTACGCCTCCTTGAAACTTGCTATCAAGTAGTAGGCCTCTCTAGGCCTCTTTGAAGGCGAAGTTCCCAAGATTAGGTCTTCTATTACCAGTTCTTTGTAGAATAGAACCTTTGGTAGTTTGGCCTACAGCTGGGGGTTACTCACCAGGCAGGCTCAGGTTGCTCCCCTCTCTGAGGGTCGTCTATGAGCACACAGCTGCCTGAGTTTGATCAGGCGGTCGTAGGCCCCTCGCGTGGCCTCCCTGTTAGATCAGTACGTAGGCCTGTCTGGCCTCCTGAGCACTCCCGCAGAAGCGACACCAGGTCAGGCCTCCCTGGTGGTATGCGGAAAAGGTTTTTCCGAATAGTGACTGGCTGAGGTGCCCTCGGGCCCCCTGGCCACATTCCTTTAAAGGGATCCCTTCTGTTGAAGAAGTTGGTCCCAGGCCTTTGAGCAGTCTGGGTAGGACCTCATGCGTGTGCATTAAGGTTTCTTTTGAGGCTTATAGCTTGGGCTATGACCGTAGCGAATGCTGTCACTGACAGCCCAATGTGACCAGAGGGGGAGTGGTTCAGGCTTTTCAGTTTAATTTGCTTGTCCTGACAGTTGTCACTGCCAGTGGGCATGCACTCCCCTCAGCATCGGGGCGTGGGTATATCTTTCCCCGAAGCGTTCTAGGATGCAGTGCGAGTTCCCTTTCGAAAGGGAATGTCTCAGGTTACGTATGTAACATCTGTTCCCTGAGAACAGGGAACGAGACACTGCGTCTCGTTGCCATGCCTCGGGGCCTGCCTGCCAAACAGTCCCTTCAGACTTAAAGATGGTGTTTGCCATCATGTTTGCAAGGCGCCCTTATATACTTCCTGGTCGTATATTGATGATGTCATTAGCTGTCGCCGGTCAATAGGATTGATGTGATTCGATAGTAGCTTCAGACACCTGTCACGCTGGAGGCGTTCCCCGAAGCGTTCTAGGACACAGTGCGAGTTCCCTGTTCTCAGGGAACAGAGGTTACATACCTGAGACGTTATATAGACATTGTTCCACTGGAACATGGTTTCATGGTTTTAGACCTTTTAGGAAGCAAGAAATATTTTTGCAAGGCCCCTTTGAATAATAATTCCTAAAGATCAGTTCATATCGGACCAAAAGGATCATTTGAAACAAATCCAAAATTAATCATAAACTGCTGCAGTTGACAAAGTACTTGGTGTCTAATCTTAAATGAGGTTAAGTGACTTATTAAAAGTGCTGCCATACCTGTTTTCAGAGCCAGGACATCAACTATAGACAAGCTTCCTTTCTTTCTTTGTCAAGCCAGAAGAACACTTATTGCCAAACACTTATTTTTTAAGTTTTTATGAAGTTAGTCACTGTTAGCAAAACGGCTGCTTATACTTGGTAAGAAACTTTTCTACACGACAGTGGTTACAGTGTGTGATGAACTTTCAAATTTGGCACTGCCTATTGTAATACATTTACTAGGGTAGGGTTAGAATAAATTTACTAGTGAAGGGTGAAATGTTGTTTCATGCATACTGAGGTTTTTACACCATTAAAGGGTTAGTTCACCCAAAAATGAAGTTGATGTCATTAATGACTCATCCTAATGGCGTTCCATACTCATAAGACCTCTGTTCATCTTCGGAACACAGTTTAAGATATTTTATATTTAGTCAGAGAGCGTATCTAAGTGTATGCACACTATACTGTCCATGTCCAGAAAGGGAATAAAAACATCATCAAAGTAGTCCATATGTGACATCAGTTGGTTAATTAGAATATCTTGAAGCGTTGAAAAAACATTTTGGTCCAAAAATCACTTTATTCAGCATTGTCTAGCTCTTCCTGGTTTGTTTTCAATCCTCAAATAAAGATTCAAATGGTTAATGAATTAGCGGATTGATTCATGATTCATGGTGAGTGTGTGTGTGTGTGTGTGTGTGTGTGTGTGTGTGTGTGTGTGTGTGTGTGTGTGTGTGTGTGTGTGTTTGTGCGCACGTGTGTTTAAATAAATTTGTTTAGCTGGCCATCGCCGATGCTCTCAACGTAATTAGCTGTGCGCTTGCCATTCTTGAGCTCTGCCTACACGACGCGCCTCCAGCCAAACGTTTTTTTTTTCTGGAAAGACTATATAGTACAAAAAAACTTTAAAAACTTTAGTTTCTAAAAAAACTAAAACTTCTTTAGTTATATAGTAAAAACTTTAGTTTCATTATATGAAGAGATTTGAAGGATGCAATACTACTCTGCAATACTACCCCCCCCCCCCCCCCCATTAATTCTGGAATACATGGTTTATTCTCTAATGTAGGGCTAGCAGGAATTGCACTGACTCTGATACACAGGAATTGCGCTGACCCTGATACACTGAAACACTTTCATATCAGTGAGTCATATCTGACAGTTGCATTGGGAATGTTTAGTCATGGTTTTTGGACCACATCACATCACCCGCCACCACTATGCTTTTTGATTCTGTAACTTTAATGCATTTGTGGAGTTTACCTGGCTGGTAGACAGTATTCCTGATGGAAGAGTAAATTGAGATGCATGATTATTGCACTAAGTTTGCTGTGAAGACAAATCTGTCTTATGTGTGTTATTTTCAGTGTTATTGCATGTTATTGTCAGCGTATCTTTTTCTTTATTTTTTTTAAATAAACCCGAGAAATAATTTGTACAAATCTTGCTATTATTTACACATTTGAGAAGCAATAATGGACATTATTAGGCCCTATATTTTAACGATCAGACCGCATGGTCTGAAGCGCATGGCACAGGTCTAGGGTATGTCTGAATCCACTTTTGCTAGTTAAGCATCAGAAAAAACGGTCGGCATGCGCCTGAACACACCTAATTTTTAGACCATGGGTGAACAGATGGGCAAATTTCACAGATGTTTTTTAAGGTCTGAGCCAGGTGTGTCCAAAGTTTTGACCGTCATTGTACATTAAAAGTGTAAAATACTTGTACACAAGCACATATAAGTATTTTATTTATATTTTTGTTCCAGTTTTCCCTTTCCTGTTGTGCTAACCCTCTTCTCACAGTTGCCTTTGGTACTTAAGGCACTTGTTGTTTAGACATGTTTATCTGATCATGGGTTTCATATCCACTGAACCTAAAACCAAATAAAAAAATATATAATAAACCCAATAAATTATTTGTTCAAATCTTGCTATCATTGGAGATTTTTTAGACATTTGAGAAGCAATAATGGACATTATTGGGCCCTATTTTAACAATCAGAGTGCATGGTCTGAAGCATGGCACAGGTCCAGGGTGTATCTGAATCCACTTTTGCTAGTTAAGCATCAGAAAAAAAAGTTGGCATGCCAGGCGCATGGTCCAAAAGGGGTTTGTTTTGGGCATAACATGCTATAAACCATTCAGAGTCTCATCTCACATTCCCTTAAAAGCAAGTTGTGTTTGCACCATGGTGAATTCAAAATGTACATGTTGGAATTTGCAAAGGGAAAGAATAAATGCTTTTTCAGAAAGGAATCCTTTTATTTTAATATTTGGCATGTTTATTTGACTTTAGACCCGGTTTTTGTTGGTCATTGGCGCAGTTTTTTTAGCTGCCTTAAAATAGCAATGTGCCAACAATGCGCCTGAACACATCAAATTTTTAGACCATGGGCAAACAGATGGGCAAATATCACAGATGTTTTTTAAGGTCTAAGCCCAAAGTTTTAAATGTCATTATACCTTACAAGTGTAAAATACTTGTACACAAGCATATTTTATTCATATTTTTGTTCCAGTTTGATTTTCCCCTTCCTGTTGTGCTAACCCTCTTCTCACAGTTGACTTTATCACTTAAGGCACTTGTTGTTTAGACATGTTTATCTGATCATGGGTTTCATAACCATTGAACCTAAAACCAAAAATTCTTCATAACATTGCTGGTTATATTTCACTTTATACACACGCCCTGTCAAAATAGGAGCACGGTCCTTTTAATCTTTAATGTTCATTTAATTTGCAGTAGCATACTGAAATGCACTCAAAAAATGATTCTAGC
Organism: Pseudorasbora parva; assembly: GCF_024679245.1. Lineage (NCBI taxonomy): Eukaryota > Metazoa > Chordata > Actinopteri > Cypriniformes > Gobionidae > Pseudorasbora > Pseudorasbora parva. The sequence goes on from NC_090182.1 coordinate 25,827,898, forward strand.
TGTTTGCTGAGTTTATTTAAATAAAATAAGCTGAAACAACACAAATCTTTAGTTTTTTACTTAAGTGTTATTTTACTTGATTTTATTAGGTTAAATGAAATGTTTTAAATGTTTAGTTAAGCTAAACCATTTGTGTTGAGACTACATGAATCATTTATGTTGCGCTGACTGAACTGGGCAGTGTATTTCTATTTCCCAGCATGCTTTGCATAGGGATGTCTCAGGAGAGTTTAATGTGTTTTTAGTGAAGGGAAAGATCTGTTAATGTTTTATGTTATATTTGACAGTTATATTTGACATTTAAAAGTTGTTATGTTGTGTTGATTTTTTTGAGGCCATTATCGTGAAGTGTAGATCTTGTGGTTAAGTTATGCTGTTCTCAATGAGCTGAAACTGTGCTAATGCCATTGACAAGAAATGCTTTACTTGATCATATACTTGCATGTTACAATTAGCAATTGATCAAGTTTTGTTGACTAATAGTTTTTATAGAAATAAAGAAAACTAATTCATGTGACACAGCTCCCATAGAATGAATATCAGTTCTATCCCTCTCTATCCTACTTTATCTAGTTGGATTGACATAAAACAATTTAGTCAAAACTACTAAAAAAAATAGTTAAAAAATGAATACAACAAGATTACAACAAATTTGTGTAGTTGAGCTGACACTATTAAATTAAGCTGTGCCCAACCATAGTAAATAAGTTGAATCAACCTTAATAAATTAAGTTGACCCAACGTAAGTACATTAAATTGGAATAACAGAATTGCATAAAGCTGAAATAAAGCAAGTTAATCATGTGGAAATACTTTCCATGATTTTTTTATGTTCATTCAAAGAGTAATTTTTTTTTGAGTGTGGCATTATTTAAGTGTTAGGAAACATTTAAATATACGATATAGTTAAAATATGTTATATTTAATAAATAGCATTTATCATATGACAAACTGCAGCAGTAAATTAAGTTGGGAACATTCCAACATTTATTGGAAATGAGTGATTGATATTAGCTTTTTTCACAGGCTGCCTTGTAGTTTTCTGCTTCAGGGCTTTTCAAAGCATGCCACTCCTTTATAATTACATTTGAACCTTTCCATACCTGCTCTGTCATGTGTGACTGGAGTCACATAGCCTATACATTCACTCTCTTCTAAAAAATTTCGTAATTAGGGGATGGATTTGACTTATTTTCTGCCTAAGTCAGGCATTGTGAGCTTATTTCTGTTTCGAGCTAAAGAACAGTTTCCCTTGCATAACAACCATCTTGCATTCTCTTCTCTCTTACTCAGGTTCAAGTGTGACGCATTGAGTCATTCATATAAAACACCTGCGGCAGTATACATGAGGGTTAACCTCGCCTATACCTGTCAAGAAACCCATCCATCTGTGTACTTTCAACTGGAATCATTTGATGTGTGACAAACAAAATGATCTCGATCGCCAAAACCTGCCTCAGAGGGATCTACGGCTGTCATTGGAACAGTGATAAAACAAAACAAAACGTGAGATTTTATTCACATAAACGGACATTTTCCTTAACACACTGCATTTTCCAATCACATTTTCCCCATGGTGAAAAGAAGTTGCACCTCAAGAACGCACCCAATCTCTATTACTATGATTTGCAGACATCTTTGCAATTGGTTTTCTTTTTTTTTTTTTACTCTGTTCACACAATCAGTTGAGAGAGGCGGAATAGTTTACCATAATAAATGTAGAACCGAATCAAAGAAAATTGTTGTCATTGAATGCCTCTTTAATGAACAATTATCATGTAAATGCTCTTCCCTTTTAAGTGAGTACAAAGCAGTGGAGATGATGATCATGGCAGGCAGAAAAGTATGTTAATTAGAAGCCTAAATACAGAAGCAAGGCTCTCAATTCTTTTAATTTGTGTCAGAAACAATTACCGCTGCATTCAGAGATTTCTAAAATCCTGTGCGAGATTGACTAGTAATAATCAGCTACGAAAATAACCACTCGGTTTAGAGGTTGGCCCCACTTTGAATATTTGAACCAGTAAGTGAAACTCTGCGTGAGAAGACAATGCCCCCAGGCTCTCATTTGTTGCAAAATTATCACTTTGAACCTTCACACGCAAACAGGTGGAGTGATCAGGGAAAACTATTAGTTCACTTTTTTTTTAAACAGGACAAAGAGAAGAGCTAGTAACTTACAGAAAGAGACATGTCTTTAAATTTACGGTCTTGTTTTGTCTTTGTTTGTAGAGGCCGAGCTGCTGGTTCTCTTTTCTGTCTTTTGTGTCCATACTTGCCCTGAGTTGGATGTATGTTTGCTTTATTGCCTTCAACGACCACACTGATGTAAACGAGTGAGCACAAACATAATTCCACAATATGATTATAATTGTAAATCCATTGGAATGTTGCTTCGCAGTTTAAATAACTGATTGTCATGTTGCTTCATTTTCCTCCTGCAGCCTTTTCTTCAAAAATTTGAAAAGATGGGTGAACTGGTACATGATAGTGACGATCATTTCTGCTGTGCTAGCCATTTACTGTCTCCTTCTACTGGTAAGAAGAAGGGAATAATATGAACTGAATTGCTCAGTGAGTAGAAATTGTAAATAATGTTTTTTCTAATGAAATCATTCTTCATTCATTTTAGGTATTTGGATTGCTACATTTAGCAATTAGAGAGCCCTTGAATTTACACTGGCTGCATAAGGTATTCATACTTTTTGCATTTGTTGTATGATGGTCAAATTAACCGTTAAGTGCAAGAATGTTTCGGAAATTATTATTACATATTCAAGTCTTTTAGTGACCCTGATCTATATCTAACACGGATGGAATTCTACCTGTCACAATAATATGAATCTCTCCTGATATTAGAATAACAATTACAGAAGAATAAACTAAAGTAGAGTTTAGCTCCTAACCTAATGAAAGACAGCTGAAGCTAATCAAGCTCTTCAGGATCACTTGATGAAAATACACAGGCAGGTGTGCTGAAGCAGGTTGGAAATACATTTCGCAGGACAGTGGATCCCCATGAGCAGGGTTGAAGACCTCTGAACTAAATATTTTGTTATCTTTTAAAGCTTGGCAGTTTGAGCAGATGTTCATTGTCCTCATCTGAGCTAATTTCCTTGTGCATTCAACATCTGGCTCATATTTACAATCTCAAATATATGCTCAAAACTATCAAAGACTGTCACATGTTCAGGCCACGTCCTCAGACGAAGTTAGAGGTCCTTTATTCCCAAAGGCCTTATCTCCAGCTTCAACCCCTAGACGCCCTACTTACATAATATGAGAGAGTTAAAGGGTTAGTTCACCCAAAAATGAAAATCCTGTCATTAATTACTCCCCCTCATGCGGTTCCAGACCCGCAAGACCTCCGTTCGTCTTTTGAACACAAATGAAGATTTTTTTGTTGAAATCTGATGGCTCAGAAAGGCCTTCATTGACACCAATGTCATTTCCTCTCTCAAGACCCATAAAAGGCACTAAAGACGTCGTTACAAAGCCCATCTCACTACAGTGGCTCTACAATCATCTTATGAAGCGACGAGAATAGTTTTTGTGTGCAAAAAACAAAACAAATGTGATGGGCGATTTCAAAACACCGCTTCGTAAAGCTTTGAACCGTTAAGAACCAGTGTATCAATTCATGATTCGGATTGCCAAAGCCATGGGATTTCAGCAGTTTTGTGGTTTGACACGCGATCCGAATCATGAATCGATACAATGATTCTTAACGGTTCGAAGCTTTACAAAGCGTTGTTTTAAAAATCGCCCATCACTATATGAGTCGTTATTTAGGTTTTTTTGCTCACAAAAACTATTTTTGTCGCGTCATAAAATGATTGTAGAGTCACTGTAGTGAGATGGGCTTTGTAACGACGTCTTTAGTGCCTTTATGGGTCTTGAGAGAGGAAATGACATTGGTGTCAATGAAGGCCTTTCTGAGCCATCAGATTTCAACAAAAATATTTTCATTTGTGTTCCGAAGATGAACAGAGGTCTTACAGGTCTAGAACGGCATGAGGGTGAGTAATTATTGACAGCATTTTCATTTTTGGGTGAACTAACCTTTTAATTATTTAACACGAAAATTAATCCCATTTCCCGCCAGATCCACCATCAAGTGTTTGTGATTGTGTTCAGTACTTGATCTGCAGTAAATTACTAAGCCATTTTAAGCTTTGCTGATGATACTTTCTATTCTTTTGTTTTCTGCCTGCGGTAACTATGAGTGAAACATCACTTCATCATTGTGTATAAGACACCTTGTGAAAGGTGAATTATTGTTGTGCGGAAAAAAATATACAACTGTTACACACCTCGGGTCATTTGAGACCCTATAACATTTTTACAAAGAAATGTATGGGAAAACAGGCACTTTTATAATTTTATAATTTTTTTTCTTGTTATATTGTTTTATAAAGAATTGAAGTCTTACTTTTTTTAAAAAGTGAGGAGGAGGAGGAAGGTATTGAATGACGTCCTGGGCATAGACCGTAAAAAAATATGGACGACTCGACATCATCCGTTTCCGCTTGCCATATTTGAAGCTTTCAGGCGGGGGTGCACGCATAGACAGTAAAAGAAATGGACGGAGGGATCCCATTGCCTTCTACGGCGTTAAGTGATGTCAGTATAGGAGCACTCACTTCCTGATGGCTGAGCTAACTGCGCTGGCTCAGACTGAGCTTGACGACGTAGATGTGACGTGAGCCTCCGTCGGACAGCTGTATGTCTTCTAGTAGTTGTGGAAAGTGAAATCTGAATCCCGTTGTTTAAATATTTTCTCCCGTTGCTTTTGGCTCACTATGGGCTTCTCCCCATTCTTCTCCCTTGACTTTATCAGACTTTATGTCTCCACGTCCCCCCGACTGTCTCATAGACAGTAAAAGATTGCCTGCGAGCGTCTCCTCAGGTCTATACGGTAATTTCTCAACTGTGCGACAGAGTCGCATTGGTTATGACGCAATAGTTAGCCTATTTTTACAAAAAACAGCTTCTGCGGGGCGATAGTGTAAGATAAAAGGTAATGGAGCCTTTTATGCATTGTCGTGTTTCTTTAGAAATAAACAGTAGATAAATGGAGTCTTTAAACGCCTCAGATGTAAAGTTATTCACTGTCAAAGTGACTCAAAAATGAATGGGAGTCAATGGGATGCTAACAGCAGGGGATGGCTTGGTTAGCAATGGCAGCCCCTAGGGGTGGAACGTTTTCCGAGTGCTACCCCCTTGGGTGCACGGCGCTGACATCCGAGTCTGCGCAGTAGCGATTTCGTGACCGGAGTTGCGCAGTAGAGCGCAGGAAGTAGAGCAGGAAGGACAGCTGCCATATCAAAAGCCCACCCACACTCTCGCAGATGCAGAACAATTAATTATGTTGGTGTGAAATAAACAGTTATGGAAATGTAGAAATTAAAGCTAAAGCACCAATCTGCTCCCAAAAATTCCGAAAAAAGTCCGTTAGTGCCTCAGTGACAACTTCACTCAGAGAACACGTCAGTCTCAGCTGTCAATCATGACGTCACACCCCCTGTTTTTAAAGCATCAGATAACTAACTAAAACTAAACTTATTTTAAAAACAAACACTTGAAATGAAATCATCGTGATGATAACTGCCTTCAATGACATAAACTATCTTTGGGGGAAAAATATTTGAAGTGTAATTTTATTATTTAGTTTGCCTCGCGTCCATTAGAAAACACAGAGGGGCGGCTATACTGGGACCGGTCACCGGGGGGCGATCGAGGCGCTAAAGCTTCAGTAAATGAGAGGGAGACTGCAGGCTTGGTCCTGGCAAGGGGGTAATCTAGCACTCGGAAAGCGTTCCACCCCTAGGGGCTGCCATTGCTAACCAAGCCATCACCTGCTGTTAGCATCCCATTGACCCCATTCATTTTTGAGTCACGTTGACAGTGAATAACTTTACATCTAAGACGTTTAAAGACTCCATTTGTCCATTGTTTATTTCTAAAGAAACACGACAATGCATAAAAGGCTCCATTACCTTGTATCTTACACTATCGCCCCGTAGAAGCTGTTTTTGTAAAAATAGGCTAACGATTGTGTCATAACCAACGCGACTCTGTCGCACAGTTGAGAAATTACCGTATAGACCTGAGGAGACGCTCGCAGGCAATCTTTTACTGTCTATGAGACAGTCGGGGGGACGTGGAGACATGAAGTCTGATAAAGTCAAGGGGGAAGAATGGGGAGAAGCCCATAGTGAGCCAAAAGCAACGGGAGAAAATATTTAAACAATGTGATTCAGGTTTCACTTTCCACAACTACTAGAAGACCTACAGCTGTCAGACAGGAGGCTCACGTCACATCTACGTCGTCAAGCTCAGTCTGAGCTTGCGCAGTTAGCTCAGCCATCAGGAAGTGAGTGCTCCTATACTGACATCACTTAACGCCGTAGAAGGCAATGGGATCGCTCCATCCATTTCTTTTACTGTCTATGGGTCCTGGGTCACTAAAGACCAGTGGTATGCGTTTAAAGGGATAGTTCACCCAACAGAGTCCTGCACGGGTTCGGGTCACATGGGTCTAACACGGGTTTAAAACAGTCAGGTGCAAACGTAAAAATATTTTTAGGAACACATCTACAAAAATATGTCTTGCCTGTATTTCAAATTAATAAAATAATTTAAAAATAATATCAGGTTATTTGTGCTCGCGCCGCCACGCCCTGGATTCTCTCACTTTCCAAAAATCACACAAGGCTTCAATGGGGTTGCACACCAGACTCAAAGCTCAGCGCCAGACGCGCACATTATATACGTGTGAGCTCAGTTTTGAATCCACTTCTGTCAGTAGAGCTGCACGATGTGTGCATCTCGTTGCACAGGGTCAAATCAGTACATTGGCGCTCTGTGGCGCGGCAGGATTTTGAACAACTTTCTGAGTCGCCGTGGACAGGAGCCAAATGCCGCCACCGGTGTGCCTCGACTCATTGAAAATATGTGTTCGAATTTTAAAGACGTGGCGTGGTGCTGTATTTACTTTTGTATGACCTGGTAATAAATGTGTAAGCCTATGTTATACGCTTAACTGATTTTATTTCGGGTGCGGGTCGGGTGTCGGTTCTATTTCAAGCGGGCAGGGGTGCAGATTTTAATTAGTGCTCCGTGTCGGAAAACGGGTCGGATGCGGTTTAACGCACCGCAGGTACGGGCGGGTGCGGATTTACAAAATCGGACCCATTCAGGACTCTGCTTGCCGGTATTTTGAGCTTATTCTGCGGAAGTAATGGCGCTGGGGAATACTAGATGAGATTCTTCTGATATGAGGTAAAAATAACAAATACTGTACGGTTTCTTGCAAAAACCAATCATTTCATGTCGAAAGTCATCAATGTATCACCACGAGCCACAGGGTTTAATATGGATTTGTATGTCTGTGTGTTTTTTACTCTCATAGAATTACACCCCGTGACTGACACACAGTTGCCGTTAAAAATCTTCATTTGTGTTCTACTGAAGAAACAAACACACCTGATGTAGGTGTGTTTGTTTCTTCAGTAGAACACAAATGAAGATTTTGAATGGATGCCAAGCAGATAAACATAAATTTTTCATTTAAAAAAAAAAAACTTTAGCCATGTATTCATTAATTTTTGCTACTTCTGAAATCCCTTTTATTTATAGATGATGTATTATGTAAAGGTAGCTTTGTCTCACAGGCTGTCCAACTTAAAAACAAGCAGGCTATACAAATATTAATAAAACAATATTAAATGATACCAAACAAATGTTTTTCAACATTTATTTAAAAATAATTGTACAATTGTACATTTGGAATTTAATTTAAGTATTGCTGTATTGCTTAAGTATTCCTGGTCTCATTTTCACAAAAACAATTTAGCTCTTTATAAATGTATTTGTAAAGTTTCATGTTTAGTAAGCTGTGTTTTGTTAATTATTTGGAAAGTGTGAATATGAATATTAAGATAATGCTTACTATAAAATAAATGCTTACTATAAAATTTAGCATTAATAAACTATAGGCCAAAAGTGCCCATAGTTAAACAAATTCATATTGGTGACCTTTTAAAAGTTTGGTAACGCTATATCACAGTTAGTAAGCTTTAAGTACATAAAGGAAGTTCACAGCATGTTAATGATTGATCTGACAATATTTTTCTGTTATCTGTTCAGGTATTTCTGTTTTGGGGTCTCTTCACTGTTACTACTCTCACAACTGCATTTTGTATAAAATGGAAAGAGGAGTGGCAAACTGTCCGTATATCATTTCAGGTATGACGCCGAAACCAGCCTTCAAAATTTCAGTATTGGTGCTTTGTCTGTCTTCACATTTTTGCAGCTGGCTCTCATTGTATTTCATGTTTGCTTTTAAATTAAAAGGGCAGTGTAATATTTTACTCCGAGAGCAAGCGTATCCCTCAACATAATGCTACATTACGCTGTATTTATCAAAGAACTGACACTCAGGTGTCTGTATCTCCAGTTACATCACTATTGTTGTAGATTGAAAAATCCCCTCTTTGGTTTCCCACATAGGCCACGGCTCCTTTCCTGCAGCTGGGTGCTGTGGTGGCATTGACCTTGATCAGCTGGCTCGTGTTCAAGAGTTATCACACGGCTCAAAAAGCTGGTCAGTAGTGGCTCCAAAACAGTTTATAATCAGGGCTTTATCTGGGTTTTCCGGGGCCCTGGTTGCTGTGGGCCCCTCTTGAAATCGCTTTCCAGGAGGGGTGTTTGTGACAGTGTTGCCATAGATGACAGAAGATATTAGGAAAATATCACACCTCTGAATGAATCAGTTAACTAGAGAGCTGTGCAATAAAGCATTATATTGGCTAATGACATTTTAATGAAAGGTATTTGTCAGGCATTCGTTGTAAATGTAAAAGTTAACACTATGATGCATACAGTTGATTATGCTTTATTTCCAAAATGTTGTATTGAATATTTTTTGTGTGTGTTTGCCTGTGTAGCTTGTAAGGCTTTTATAATGATGACCTTCCTGGCAGTGTCCACTGCCGTGTTTCTGAGTCCTCTTGCAATCTGCTCTCCGTGCATTACCAATAATCTTCCCCCAAAACCCTCCCTCGTTGGACATCGTGGCGCTCCAATGGTAAGTGTAACTTTCATTTTGAGACATTCCCTCCCTTTGTTAAAACACGTGTATACACATTTTTACACTGGTTTGCCCATCAAAATTTGTTTTTGCTGTTTATTAGAATAAATAAGATTTAGTCACAGGATGAATCATCTCCTGTAGTTTCTGAATCCCTTTCGGATTATGATTATGACATCGTTCCCTGGTTGTAAGCCATCTATGTATTTCATTAAAGTAGTTCATATGCTACAGCAAATGTCAAAATGATTGATGGTGACATTTGACCTACCACGCCCCCTTCATTCCCCTCCCCCCACAGACCACCCACGCGGTTGTCACCTTTGACCTTGTGTCTGACACACACACACACGAAATTGGTTTTATGAAGGGAAATGCATTTCTATTTTAAATGTGATGGAAACAAAATATATGTTTACGCTGTATAATATTTTACTCAAATGTACTGAAAATATAAAACAAATTACATTTTTTCAGAGAGCAGACAAAAACTGGTCCTTTTAAATTCATACATTAGATGTTTTACAAGAGAAAAACACAGCAGACGGGGCAGGTAGCATTGTATGGACATGTAAAGCCGATGTAAGGCTTTTGCCAGAAAATGCTTGTTTCTATGTAAGTCTATGTAAGGCTTTAACTTAAAAAAAAAAATATATATATATATTTTCATAACAGTTTAAATTAGATCCTTAAAATAAAAAAGTTTTAAATAAAATCATATCCTATAAGACACCTGTATAAAGAAATACAACCCTTTATAAACGGTTTTATAAAGCTTAAAC